>NC_056743.1:142388275-142560775 GCF_019279795.1 Protopterus annectens | reverse complement strand
TTGATTTTTCCTTGGATTGGATAGGATTCAGGTGGTCATGACTTTGGCCAGCTGGGTGATAAACATTTTGTAGAGACCAAGTTGTGAAACAGCTTCTAAAGTTGATGGCTGTTATGATCCTTATGTATGCATGCTTGAGGATGCAGGAGATGTGATGGACCATGAAGCATCAGTAGCTTTAGGACTAGTATGTGTTCACTGTCTTTATAGTTATAGGGGACCTTTACCACTGAGTCCTGATGTGTTGAAAAGTCCTTATTGATGACCTTATATAACTTCCTTTTCTGCAAATAAATTCATGCAAATTATGATAATTTCCATTTCATCTGCAGAATGAAGAGTTCCCCTTTGTTGTATGGTGTAAGCAATGTGGTGGTCTGGAGTTGCGGAGTCCATATCAACCAGTTTGTGATGAGGGCAGTATTCTCAGCCCTAAAAGCTTTGGAGAAGAAGCTGCTTCTGGCACTTCTTTGTATTCAGTCAATCAGTTAGTTGGTTATCTGGTATTCAAGCAAATAAAGGAGTACAAGATCATTGCCTATTTGTAAGGCCATAGATATAAGATCATAGGAGATTACTAGCTATCAACCTGGAGGTCATTTTAAGCTTAGCCATTTCATCTCAGTGTAATGCCATAGAAATGCTGGACAATACACAGGATTACATTTAGTGATGACAGCCCATGTCCAGGAGGGTTGTGGAGTCTATACCCGGTAAGAATTTATGGTGCCTAACCCACTCATCCAGATTCCTGTTAAACAGTGTCATAGATGTGCTCTGTTTCACATGAATTGGTAGCCTGTTCCAAAGATGCAGCATTTGCTGGGAGAAAAATCTGGCCTTCCAGCATGCCCTATTTAAGTTGCAGGCCATGTTTAGGTCCCTAGAATGGGTAGCCATTATCTTGTTTGATTTATAGATATGCAACAAGTTCATTAGGTTTGGGTCTTGGATTGCTGTGTAGGCCTGGCATAAGTCTCTCTTGAGAAGTCTATACTTTATGGAGTATAGTGACAGGGACTTTAGTTGATCTGCGTAAGGCACATGTTGGAGCCCTTTGATCTTCTTTGTTAGAAACCTCTGAGGTCTCTCTAATTGCTGCAGGTGCTTAGTATGGTACATGCCAAACAGGGAGTTGTACTCAATTATAAGCTGGATAAGTGCCTGGTATAGGGGGGTTATAACTTCTTTTGCTCTCAAGACTATGCCTTTACTAATCAAGTGTGCTACATAGCAGTGGATATTAGCAGCACCAAAGATGTGGGCATCGGTAGTGCCATACCTAGCTCTTCCTTTGCCTGGTGCCATTCCCTAATTTGGCACTCCTCAGCTCTCAACTGAGGATGGCAAAACTCAGAAGCCACCCAGTTCCTGTTTCTGTACCCTGTCCTTTTTCCTGAAGAGCAAAAAAAAAAAAAAGGTCTGCAATCTACCTGACTGAATGGCAAAACTCAGGAGCCAGCTATGTCCATTAACATGTTCCACTCCCTTGCTAAACAGAGGGGAAAAATCTGCTTTTAAAGTGTGACTGGCTAGTAACTAAAACTTCTACCACACACACACAGTGCTTAAGCACTTTATTACTGTTAAACAGCAGTATTGAAATTAATTTCCATATCTGCATTCAGAAATGCTGATACAGGGGGTTGGGAGGGTGGCCAGGTGGCCTAATGGTTAAGGTGTTTGCCTTACAAACAGAAGGTACAGGGTTTGAGTCTCACAAGGCATAATTGACTAGGCTTACAGTGGCTCACAAGGGCAGCTAACCTAGTACTAACCTATGAACCTATGAACTACTGGGACTGTGTACTAACAATTCATTGGCATATTGTGATCTTGCCCTTAACAACTTGCACCTGGAGCAGCTGCCCCCATTTTTACCACTGTAGTTATACTACTGTTCTGCAATATCTGTGTGCTAAATTCCCATGGAACACAATGAGCTGGTGTATACTCGTTCGGATTTATGTAGTCTTCTCCCAAGGATTCAGAGAATATATTTGGACAAGGTCTTCTCGCATTTCTGCTTGCTGGCATGGGAGATTTCTGTCCACATTCTCTGCATTCCTAGTGATTCCACACCTTGTACCGAAGTTTAGGAAAAAAAAGACTAACATTATTTTCCCCGATAGCAATGAAAAGCATGCATTTAGGTTTTACCATCCCGGACAATGTAGGAAATTGTCCTGGTATAAGCAAAGGATTCCCCCTCACCTCCTCTTGGCATGGATTCCCATCCCGCTAGAATGTTGCTAAACATCTGCTTAACACTCAGTGATGCTTAATTGGTACAAAAAGCTATTACAGTGAAATAAGGTTCTAGAACACATCATTGTCAGTGGTCCATATAAGTAGTCACAAAGTAAAGGAGTAAGTGCAGGGATAAACTGACCATTCCTTTATTAATGCTGACACAATGTGTAAAATCATCAGCTGTGTTAGGAGAAAATAATTTGCAAATGATCTGTTAATGCATTTAGATAAGAAGGGAGAGATCAGGGTGAACTTTAAAAGGTGCCTAAACTTGTGCAAACCAATGCCCTGATATCCTGTCTGCAGCACACCCTTAAATGTAGTGTGGTATTCTTTTAACAGTACTGGTTTGTTTAAATGAGATGATATTTTAGCTGTGCTGACCTTGGAAGTGCCTCAAAAGGGCAACTTCTATGTCGTTAAGTTAAACGTTGTGCACACTAGTATATTGCTTTTCTCTGGTTGCTTTTATTCTACAGTCAGCATTGTATCACACTTTTTCATATGTTTCATATGTTACAACCCTTAAATGCACATTAATATATTTGTTTTATGAACTATATACTACACATGAATGCTGTTGCACTTATAGTTTGACATCATACTATTGTTTTGAGCAAGTGGACATGTCTTGCATTGACAAGTGTTTAAGTGTACTTAAAGTAACATTATTTATGCAATGTTTTTCATTATTTTTTTCTTCAGTATAAGTGGGTTATGTCCTAAACAGTTATGAATAACCTTGGTAAAGTTTATTTGTATTGCTAGTGTCTAGTTACTGTTTCAGTCATAGGGATCGTAGATGCTGTGGGAATTTGTGCTCTGACGCCAAGCCAGCTGCACGTTGTTAGCAGTGTAGGTTGTCAGATGGTCATGTGGGTACCTTGCAGCATGCAACAATCGGTAGGACTGGGAAAAAAAGTTTAGATGCAAGATGCAGCCTTCTGGCCATATTCCTGCCTTCAGCTGTTACACGAAAGGAAAATATTATGCAATCAAAACCAAAAAAGCTGCCTCACTATTCTTCGGGTTGGTTTAATTTTGGCATCACTTGAGGATACATCTGGTACATGCACACTTGAGGAGTTCATTAATGATAATATCATTCTGTTCACTTGCTTGCTTGCTTTCCTTGCAGTCACAGCTAGCCTTCAGATTACATGATCACACGTTCATTCAGTCATTCACACATAAAACAAACCATCACGCATGCTTCCCTCTCTGCCTCTCTCTCCTTATTTTCCATTCAAGCTGCATCATGTCATGCTGTCAGCTAGGCTTTATCGTTGCCTTTTCTCTTCCTTTTTTGTTTGCTGCTGTTTTTTCTTTTTGTATTTGGACATCACAAGCTCATTTGATTAATTGACTGTAATAATGAACCTGCACAGTGGAGGAGCAGCTCATAAAATGATGATGAAAGGATGTAATAATGGTCGCTATCCTCGGCATTCTCTCTACAGTGACTGCATTATTGAAGAAAAGATGGTAGTCCTGCAGAAAAAAGACAACGAGGGATTTGGATTTGTACTCCGAGGGGCCAAAGGTATGTATATTTTGCCTTTGTGTGTGTAGAGACATAGAGTGAGTGAGTGAGTGTGTGTGTGTTTGTGTGTGTGTACTGTGTGTGTGTGTCTGTCTGTATGTGTCACTGTGTAAGCATGTAAGGGAGCCCATGTGCCTCTATGCGGAATTTCCTCTGCTGCAAGCATTAGCAGGAATTACATCGGCTGTAGCCTAATGCTTCATATTGCTTTTCAAGTGATATTTATTCCTGAGGAATATAAGTTCATGCTACTGTTTTCTTTAATACACCAATTCAGATTAATGTTAAATTAGACTTTGCATTGATAATGGAGAGGAACTTATTTTACATTGCCTGCTTTAATTTTAAATGTACTTAGTGCCTTAAGATCTGTTCAGATACATGTAGCCTGCAGTTTGCTTCTGACATTAATTTTTCTATCTGCAGTATGTGTTGGTATGCAGATCAGACTGTTGGAAATTTAAATAACTCTGTCATTATTTCAGAGGGGGTGTATAAACCTGTCTATACCTGCATGATTGTGATATACAGTGGCCTGAATCAATCTGCTACTCCTAAAAGCAGGATTTCTTTAAAATGTATCCTGTGTAGTAGGATGTAGTCTTCATCTGCATTTTGTGTTCTTAATAAAACACTGTGACATACCACTTTCTACACTCTGCAACCGTAATATTAAGTACAAAACTGATCATACTTTGATATCTCATCCGAACAGCTCCAACAGCCTCCTGACTTTCATTCTGGCAATATGTGAATATATTATGCAAATGTACTTATGTAGAGTTCATCTTATGACATATAGATATGTATGTATGTGTGTCTATATATATATATATATATATATATATATATATATATATATATATGTATACACACACACACATATATATATATATATATATATATACACACACACACACACATATATATATATATATATATATATATATATATATATATACACACACACACACACACACACATTTATATCACATGCACACACATTCATAATCATTGCATTCATTAAAATTATGTATAAAATGCAAGAAATTGTAAACCTTAGAAATATTTTCCTTTACATTATATGTAGTAGTATTCTAACTATGTACATATAGTACATATTTTAAATTTGGAACCAAAACTTGCATGTACTTGAGTGGGACTCGTACTTCTTAGTTTAAGACTCTCATTAAGGTGTATAGATGTGGTCATCATTTATTTGCGATGTAGGGGAAAATAAAGCATTGAATTTTGCACATTCTTCAGAGTTATAGAAATGTAAACTTGGTAGTGATGATAAATTAGTTACAGACATGTGTCCTGCAACAACGTCATCATCTCTGAATCACTTGTTTCTCTGATATGTGGGGGAGGGGGCATTCACCTCACTGTCATGGCAATGTGTAACAAACACCAGGTGCAGCTTTAACTATTGTGTTGTTTGATGTTTTAAAAGCGGATACCCCCATTGAGGAATTTACCCCGACTCCTGCTTTTCCTGCCTTACAATATCTGGAATCGGTAGATGAGGGAGGCGTAGCATGGCAAGCCGGGCTGCGGACTGGAGATTTCCTGATTGAGGTAAGCCACCTGGATATATAAACCAACCATTATCTTCTGGAAAATGTAGGGGAACTAACAGACCTGAAACAGGAAAGCACGTATATGAGTATTCTATTTTTCTGTGGTGTTCCATCACATTATGCTAATCAGAAGAGGCTTAATTTTCATAATGTCCTGCATGAATTGACACATTTTTTATTTGTTGTAAAATTGTTGGGCTTTGGATTGTGCCTTTTAAGGGCAAGCACGCCTTGATACGCATGAGATGTGTGCATGTATTTCACAGCTACATTTGCACTTAGCATAAGTCATTGACTGAAACAGGAAGATATAATTCTGCAGAGTTAATTTTGTTTATTGTCTAGGTTACTTTGCCCTGTGTGGATATGGTTTGCAACCTGTTTCTTTAAATTGTTAAAATCTGTTGTAACAAGAAAAAAAATATTACAACACAAACTCTGGTCTAAAATTTAAAGTCTCGTTCTGACTCCATTTACAATTATATAAGTTTTGTCAGAGTGGATTCTGCATATTTATAGTTAGTGGCACTCCTAATTGTTTTGTGTACTCTTTATGTTTCGAGTAATATTACACTTAAATTTAGTTTCAGAGAGCATATAGAAAATAAGCTGTTGACCTGAAGTATTTTTGAAATAGTTTGTTCTGCTTTTAATTTCAGTCAGAGGAATATTATAGATGGAATGAAACTAGTATGTTGTGTTTGCCAGCAATGGAGGAAGCATTCTGACTAAAATATTTCAGTGTAGTTAAATTCTGAGGCAATATCTGTCTTTTCTGTCTAAGAAGTGAATTGTGGCTATTATGTTACCTGACCCATTCAGTTTTATACTTGCATCTTAAAGAACACCATGTTTGTCCAGAAGATAAGGCAATGTTAAATTGTTTCAGTTTTGTAGAAGACAATCAACCTTAAATCATAGATTGTATTGATGTAGCTCTTGCAGTGTGGAGTTCTGTTCAGCTGTCATTTAAAAGATGTTTTTCTTTTACAGAACATAGACACACAGTGACATTTGTCAAGTATGCTTTAAGAAACAGAATAAAGTTTATTAATGACTGTTTTCTAACACGCTTGATGAAGATATTTATATGTCTGGTCAAGACTCCATGCTCAGAATGCCATTGACAAAATGCCAGGCAGAAATTGATTACCAAAGATTAAGCTGTTTTTTTTTTTTTTTTTAAAGCAGTCTTGTAGATGCGGTACAAAGAGTAGAAATGCTCCCTTTGCAGTTGATATAAAATATGCACTATAAAGATTTTAGAAAAAGTGAGAATCTTTTCTTAGTAGCACATACAGTTGCCTGGCTGTAGGACAGAACTTAAGGGCCTTGTTTCTTTAGAATTTTTGACACTGTAGCAGATGTACCTGCTGAAATGAGTACACTTATATAGCATAAAATAAGCAGCAAGTTAAAAAAATGTAGAATTCTCTCTCTCTCTCTAGTATTGTCACTAGTGGGATGTCTCCAATTTTATTCCATAAGATTCAGTGGTTTGTGTGTGCAAGCAAATTGTCACACTCAGGGTCCTCTTTCAAATTAAGTGTTTTGTAAGGTCTGCTCAGTGAACCTTTTGATAGCTGTGACACAGATGAATTTTTGTTGTCATTCAATAGCTTACCCCAGGTGTCACATGTATTAAGTTATTCATACTTGAGAAATTTAGATATTAACAGAAACAGAAGAAAGCTGGTGGACCTTGACAAATAGCTGTGTTTAGGGATACTTAGAAAAAAGTTGCAACTCATCTGAGATTTGTTCCTTTGATGCATGATTTAGAAGAGCAAATGATTTCATAGTTTTCTTTTAGCTTAACCTTTACCCCAGAAGCGTTCACACGGCACAACAGTTTGCCTTGCATTATGATGTCAGGTACGTAATTGCTCAGCTTATGTGGTGCTAATTTTGATGAAGGGTTTGTAGCAGAATGGTTTGCAACACCAGTTTGTATCACTGTGTGGAATTCCACAGAGCATGCTGATGACTGCTTTCCTGAATTCTTGCTGAGACATTATTTACCTCTCCGAAGTGTGCATATCTAAGCATTTGTGACTATTGTGTGTTTAAGACATTGATTTATAAGATGTTGCCATCTAAAGTGCAAGATTTTGTTGAAAGCATGCTATGTTTATTGTTAAGAAAATTGCAGTTCCGGCATGTTAATTCTTTAGACTGTGGAAGAGTTTAAAAAGGTTACTTGTTAGTATTGTCAGAAAATCCAATGTGTTTCACCTTCAGAATTGCTGTGATATTAGTTAGTAATGTGGTTCCGGAATTCTCTACTGCAGAACACCGTTGTGTTGCCTATAGAGTCTGTATGCATAGCAAAGCCACTGGTGCACTCATTTGCGAAGTCCTCTATTACAGCATGATAGAAAAAGCAATCCATGGGTGCACTGTCGAAAACAGAATGGTCTGAGCTTTTAGTAATGCGAGGAGTTCCAGTCCATGTGTGTGCTGTTGAAAACACAGCTGTCTGAGCTGGCAGTATCACCAGCAGGAAAGTAACCTTTATCAAGACAACGGACTACGAACTATTAATTTAAGTGACCAGCTAAGTCTGAAGTCACGATCATATTCACTTGCTTGCTGAAACATTTCTTTTAATCTACATTTGTTCCTACACTGCTGAAGCAGTTCTTGATTCTCAATTTATTTTGTTTTCACTGTTATGCATGTTTCAGATTTTATGCAATTAAAATAAATATATATGCTATACAATCTGAACTGCTAATTTCTGTTATGGTAAAGGATGAATAGGAAAGATAATCTGCAAATTACAGTATCTGCACATTTTAGACAAGAGCCTTGAACTCTTGTTACTTTTTAAGGCAGATCTACCTTGTTGAAAATGACTGCCTCTCTGTCTGTAAAGATTTTAGAGAATATTCATTCAGTTTTTAAGCGTTATATTGAAACTTTCTTTGAAAAGTCTCCATCACATACTTTCTGTGATGGCTTCAGGTGTCACCTTTTCTCTGTCTCTCGCTCCCCTTTATATCCAGGCCTCATGTTTAGTTTGCTCTCATCACTTCCATCTTAGCAATGGTAGTCTCTTTGTTATGCTGGGCATCCCCCACTAAGTGAAGGAAAGTTGATGAAATGAGTGCTGTTCTGTTTGCTGTCACAACATACAGTTCCCTTTTCAGATGTATTTCTTATAGTCAGATGCAGCTGCATGGTCTGTCACCATAATTTAATCTGTTAGTGCACCTCTTATAAATCTATCCTTTCCCAGGTTTCCCACATGCAGTCAATAATGCCATAAGGGTCACCCTCTTATCACAGTATTGCCCTGCTTCTGTTTATCGCTCTCTCTCTTCCCTTTATAAACCAAGTAACCTCTTTGGTGATGCCTGTTCAAAGTAGGCCCAGGAGTAACAGACATTGTACCTGCTAATGTTCCTTTAGGCTGTAATTGTCTAATAAAGACTAGCACTGGACATGTGCAAATGAAGTAATTAATACTATTGGAAGCACTCTGATGTAATTGATACTATTAGAAGTAATGTGATGTAACTAATACTATTGGAAGCACTGTGATGTAATTGATACTATTGGAAGTACTGTGATGTAACTAATACTATTGGAAGCACTCTGATGTAATTGATACTATTGGAAGTACTGTGATGTAACTAATACTATTGGAAGCACTCTGATGTAATTGATACTATTGGAAGTATTGTGATGTAACTTATACTACCGGAAGCACTTTTAACATTAATGAAATGTAGTTTAATGTGAAGATTGGGAAGTTATTCATGGTCTTCCTTTACTAAAAAAGGAAGGACCTTATCCTTTGTCTCTCTCATGTGAACATAAATTTAACATTGGAGGTTGTGATTCGTCTACATCTCCAAATGTGCCATGAAGAAAATGTTTACTTAAATGTCTTAAACTTGCTACGGTCAGTGCCAGCATCTGGTCATTGAATAGCCCGGGCTTATCTTGCTATAGGAACCTTAACAGTAAAGGTCTTTGCAGCATGCTAAGCCTTTCAGAGTTATAAGACTTTACTTTTTAAGACAGGCAACATTACTACAAAATGAAGAGAAATAAAAACATTTATTTAATAATAGCAGTAATTAAACTGACTTTTCACCAAGTCACTTAGAGAACCAAGTGTCAGCAATTGCATAAGCAACTGATTGAGAGGATCTCTGTTTGGCTTGATGAAATTGACTAATAGACTTTTGGGTGTCCGACATTTGTTTATTTACAATATGGTTCAACAAAAGTGATGGCTTCCCTCCGGACTTTGTACTTACAGAAGTGGATGGATAGTGTATATGTGCTGGCAAAATATGCAGTAGGCTAATCGTGCGAGTCTCAGACATGGTGATGAATGATCAGCACCTATATGAAGTGATGAGAAAGAAGAATAGGTAAGTGAGACAGTGCTAGTTTAGTGCAATGAGAATAACCTTGTACTATTGCTATATTGCAATGAATTATTACAGACTTTCATTTCTCTAGGATTGTGTACTGTAGTATAATTCTGTCATTTATCAAATTCTTACAATTTTCAGATCAGTTGTTTAGGTTTCAAATATATTGATTTTTTTATCTGTAATGTTTGATTCTCAGCTGGGGTACCTTCTGTGCAGAGACTGCATGTACTTTTGTGTATGTATGGATTTCCTCCAGGTGATGCAGTTTCCTTACACATTCCAAAGATGTACAGGAGATGGACAGGGAACCCATACTTGTCCCTAGGTGTGAGAGCATGTATGCTAGATACTTGAGAAAGATCTTTCAAACTATTTCCACATCCTTCTTTTCCTTGTAGAGAAAGAGTAAGATTTGCAAAGTCCTGATTACTAGATCAATAATGCAGCCTTTCCTAACAGTCATGTGATGGAGTGCTAGAGCATGTATTGTACGTCAGCAGCATTAGAATAATTTGACATGATAGGATATGTGATTTTTATTCTAAAGGGTTCCTGTTCTTCTGCTCCATAGCCCATATTTCAGCACACTATGACCTACAGTGTTTCTTATGTACAGAAAATGGCCTGTTCTTACATCTAGGATAAGCGTTATATTTATCTTTCCTCCTTTATCAAGAATGATGCTTTGATGCATCACTATGCATAACATGTTACTTTATACAGTCCTCCTCAACCCCTAGTAGTGGCAGATATGCACCAAAGGAATAGGAGAGTAATACACATTGAATGTTTCCAAATAGGGATGGTATAACTGAATCTTTAAATTATAGCCCCATGAATTAATGTTCAGTCTGGACTTTGGATGATTGCCTTTCTAAAGTTTGTATATTATTCTTCTGTCTGCATGTATTTCCTCTGAATGCCCTGGTTTCCACTTCAATTCCTGCTGGTTGATTGGCTACAATAAATAGCCTATATATAGACTATTATGTAATATTAAAAACAAAGAGTAAAGTAGCTTGGAACTAGAAAATAGGTTAGCACGTTTGTCATTTTTTTACACTTACTAATTCTTCAGACAAAATACATTTTTTGCAAAGGAATGCCTTAAATAAACCAATATATCCTTCACAAGTCCACCTCTCTCTGTCATCAATTTCTCAATTAACATGTATTCCTTATTAAAGCTCATGTAAAATTATTTAAATATTAGGTCAATAATATAAATCACAAGAAAATTATATAAGGATAAAATAAATATAAAACACAAAATTATAATCACAAATAAATTTTAACATTTAACTCGGGCTTAATACTAATGCACCCATTTAAACCTCATAGTGTATCAGCTTCCAAGTTTCAGTTTCCCCATATAATTTCTTTTGATGCAGTGTGAAAGTTTGAAGTCACCACCCCATCAGCATTTTTCTCTACTTTAGCTAACACAAGAAATGAAAACTTTTTAAAACAGTTTATCTATAAAGTGTGGATAAACAAAACATTTTAGACATATCTTGTTCGTAAATTATAGTAATGTTCTTGGATTCTCAGTTTCAGTCTTTGATCTTTCCAGTGTAAAAAGCATCATATGATGTGTGAAAGGCCACATACACTACATAACTGGGCATGCATGTCTTATGGTACTTTCATCCATATATCCTCTTTCTGATTTTGCATCTAAGTAATGTGAACTGTGACCACATATCTGTAAGCATTTCAACAGTCGTTCATAAGTCATTTTTGATTTATTATTATTAGGGATATTGTTTCCATAATCCTTACCACCTTCTAACATACTTTTTTTTAAAAAAATTGAAGCCTTTCTTATTAAAGAACACAGTTACATGATTCAACAAATCTGCAACTTGATAAATTCCTTGCAAGATGTTCCTGATGTCCAGTATTAACAATTAAATGTAAATCCATTCTACCAGCACTGGATGAAGTGTCAGCTGTGAATTTTGTTTAAAACACATTCCTTCCCTCAGGAATATGTTAACACTTATCTGTGCTATCTATCCTAACTTATTTATTGGTTTGTTAATTGAGTTGGAGGACTGACTTATGTGGATTGTTTTAGTCTGAGCCAGAAGTGCTGTCTTAAGTGTCCTGTTTAGAGTCATGCAGTATGTAAATGGAGGATGAGGGAATCGAACCAGAATGACATGAAATGATTCACCAGCAGTTCATACTCTTAATCTTCTGTGCATAACTGCCAGATGTTTTCCAAAACTGCTTGAACTTGTTGGTATTTATAACACTTCTATAAAAACATATGAACTTGCTCACCCTTCATGTGTTTAAATGGTAACCATTTGAAATGCTGGGACCTACCAGAGCATGTCCCAAACCACACTGACTAAATTGCAGAACAAACAGATTTCCATGTACTAAGTCTGAGACTGCCATTTCCTGGAATATTCCCTTTTCTTTGAGGTATGGTGATCTTGGAGTTATAATAAGTTTGGGGGAGGGGCATGAAGATTAAAGGAAAGATGGAGATGTTCAAGATGCACTTTTCTTCTTCAGCAGTTTTGGTAATTTTTCTTTCACATGTTGGCACTCGGCATGTTGAGTATTGACATTTCAACAGAGAGCCATATAAACTTGTTTTCATCACTGGTTAACGTCGTCATCTTTACCAGTTTACTCTTGAACAACATTCAGCTTTAAGAGCTGCAGTGTGCACTAGAAAAGTGTTAAAAAAACAGTTACTCAGATACCTTTGTAAATTCATTGAGCTTTATTCTTTCTCTGGGAATATTAAAAAATTTGTGAAAAGTGCTGATAGACTTCATATAGTTTATAGACTTATTCATGTTGTCATGTTTGTCATACCACAGTGTAAAAAGATTGTCAATAAATCTAGAAAAGGAAATTATTTGGCCGGTGGTCTGTGACCCATAAGCAAACCTTTTCTTCCAGTAGGCCATAACTAGGCGGGCATAAAAATGGACCATTGTGGCCTCCATGGCCACTCCTGAAGCTAGTTCTAACATACTTGTAACCATTTCCAACAACAGCATGCGCGTTCCATTTCTCATCCAAGAGTAACAGTCTTAAAAATAGCAGATCATTTTTAAAGGGTTAGACTTGACATCATGTGCTACCAAAAACAGTCTACCCTTACACTGACCTCTCAAAAGATACCCAACAAAATCTAAGGTATCCTTGATGAATGATGGGGTATTTCTTAAAAGTGCATATAAAATGTTATGTATGACCAAGAGTAATGGCTCAGGGTTTTTCTGTTTAAGTGCAGAAAAGATAGGTTTGAATTCAAATTCTAATCCCCTTTTAAGGAAGCTTGGGATCCCCAAAAATGATGAGATAAAAAATATTCATTCATCCTCATACCATTATAGCACATGTGAGAAAAGGTTTTCAGGAGTAATCCTCTCTGGTGGTCCTCCCATATTAATAAACTGAATAACAAAGGAATATAATAAAAGTTGTAAAAAATCTCCATCTCTGTCTTAGGACCACACTGAGACATCCTAACAAGAAATGTAAGAGTGCTCTTGCAAAATGTAAAGCAGAGAATGAACTTAAGATCATTACAGAAACCCATGGAAACTGCAAGTCTGTCTTCAGTTATGTCAGGAGTGTATTGCCCAGCAATGCAGTGTGTTTGTCCATAATAACATCATGCATTCAGATCCAAGGAATAAAGCCAATATATTTACAAGCAAATTTAGTTCTAACTGCACCTCACCTACCCACTTCGTTATTTATGATTATTATAATTTATCTTTGTTTACCAGCAAAGTCTGACTGGGCAATACTCATTTGCAGAAGAGGCCTAGGGAGAAAAGCTCCATTTGTTTACATTGCATTATACTTTGTTCCAGTTAAACACAGAGTAGTAACATTTCTATTTACATTTATATACATGCAGTAGTTACATTTATACATTCTAAAATATTTACAGAGGTAGAAGTTACTGAAGAGAAAGCCCATGTGCAACTTAATAGATTGTACAGGCAGCAGTTAAGTATAAAAATAATTTTGTCACTCCAGTGAGAGTATTCTGTTTAAGTGAAGTATTTGGAGAGTATTGTATGGTGAGCACGATGTCTTAACCTGGTTATGAGAATGTATAGGATTAGACTGGTTAAAATGCTGTTTAAGCAGTGGTGTAAAACTACTGAGTTTGTCAAAGAGATTTATTGGTGTGGTGATACTATTCCAGAGATTCTACTGGGAGTAGAGCGAGTCTCCTGCAACATTATTTGACTTATTTGTGAGTAATAAAAATTTACTAGAATCTAGGTCCCTTGCTGAACAGGAGGTCAGTGATACGTTTGGTAGTGCAGGACATTTTTCTGGATGATGAATGGGTTTGTGTGCTGCTATTAGTTGTGAATATGTTGGGTATTTTTGCAGGTCAAGACAGTTTAATTGCTTTAAGCTATGTCAATGGTGGGTCCTATGAAGGAGATCGGTGGCATATTTTAGCTATTTTATTGTAGCAGGAGGCAAGTTTCTTTCTTTGAGCATTGTTTAAGTTTGTTAGGATAGGAGTAGCATATAAGAAAGTTGGAAGGAAAAAGGTGGTGGTTAGAGTTTTTCCTGCAGTATCTGTAAGGACTCCATTGATCCTATAAAGGGAGCTTAGTGTCTGGTGTGTAGATTTAATGTTGTGCAGTTTATGCTGGTCATATTTTAGATTGTCATCTATTACAACACCTATAAGTTTACTGTGAGTTACAGTTTCAATGACAGTATAATTTGCTGGCTTTATAGTAAAACATTGCTTTTGATTTTAGCAACTTTTTGAGGTAGAAAGCATTAATTTGGTTTTCTTGTAGGTTTGATTCTTTGAGCCAGGTTTCTACAGAGGAGAAATTTTTAGTTAATGTCTTGGGGCGTATTTATTGTTGAGGCTGCAAATATTAATGTTGAGTCATCTGCATAATGAACTAAACTAGCATGGTGCGTCGAGATGCAGAGGTTATTAATAAATATATTAAATAGGAGAGGACCCAAGATAGAGCCATGAGAGACACCTGTAGTAACTGATTTGAAAGGATGAGTAGGAATGTTGCCATTTAACGGCTTCTTACCTTCCAGATAGGTAACTAAGTAACCATGACAAGGAGTTGTGTGAAAGTCCTATTCAGGAGCGTTGAATGAGTAGTTGCTGCTGCGAGACCGCATCAAATACCGTTGACAAGGCCAAGAACATGGTGGACACAAGCAGACCATTCTTTCTATGTTGGTTTATTATATGGGTAAAATGTAGAAGAGCAGTCGTGGTACTGTGCTGGGGCCTACAGCCATATTGTGTTTCTGACGACAGGTTACTTGAGGTTAGGTATTGCATCAGTGGGTCTATATTAAATAGTCAAAGCTTCAAAATTTCGAACCTCATATGTTTGACAACATACGAGCAAAACTTGAATCTTTGAATATGTAATAAAAATGTAAAAAAAAAAAAAACACTTACCTTAATGCTCTGAGCAGGGAGCAAGCCCCCCTGCACCCCCACACCCCTACTTAAATATACCATCTCCGAGACCACACTTCAGTGCAGAAAAGAAAAATGTTGCCATTCTGTGCATACAGAGCCATTGCCTTTCACTTTCAAAATCCGATCATATGATGTCAACCATATGACATTCGAACTTTGAAATGTTTGATAATTTAATAGCGACCCACATCAGCTGCATATGGATGCATTTCTCTAATGTTTTTTGAGATGTGCGAGATGATCGCTGTCAATCTGTAGTTATTAAACTCTGTAGATGTGCCACTTTTGTGCAGTGGTATGATGTAGGATTTCTTCCAAAGAGATTGAGGTATCTTTCTGCTGTGGGACCTATTAATTAGTATGGACACAGGAAAGGCTATGATTTCTGTGGCCATTTTAGGTAGTCTGATGGTAGTTGGTCGACAGAAATGGGAGTAGTTCTTAGTTTAAGAAGCAACATCATTAGTAGTGAGGTGGGTACTAGACTAAAATTGAAGAGCTTTGGGTGGTTGTGGCTGGACAAAGGTAAAGAGAGAGGGGCTGATTACAGAGATAATCTTGATTGTATAAAGTAGGAATTAAACTCAGTGGGGATACAGTCTGTCATACTGTCTGTTTTGGAGAGGGAGGGGTGGTCTTGCTAGGGTGGAGTAGTTTATTTAGTGATGACCAAAAAAGGTTTGGGTTATTTTGATGTTTGTCTTGTAGGTTAGTATAGTATGTTTGCTTGTACTGTTTGACATGGAGTTTTGCAGGGTTTCAAATTTTTCCAGGCTATATCCCTTTTTATCATGAGTTTTTTTTTTTTGTTTGTTTCTTTTGTTAGCCATGGTGCTGTGTCAGACTTTACTCTAATTACGTTCTGTTGCAAAATTATTTAAGGTTTGTAAGAATCCGTTATCACAGTGATCCAAAAACTCCAAGGAAAGGGTGCCACAGAAACAAGAACCAGTAAAACCACAACAGGCACCCAAAGAGGCAGAAGGTAATAATAAAACATGAGCCTGTAGGTGTACGCAGCAGCAGATTTAATCACATAAACGCCACACAATACAAAGCGTTTTCGTCCACCAGACTTCTTCAGATGTAAAATGAATGATTGAGGGCTGTGCCTGCTTATATACCCCTCCCAATTTAATTAATAGTTAAAACAAGTGTTAATTGACACCAATTAAATCCTGTAACTAAAATATTCTTGACAACCTACTAACTTGCCACAAATACAGATGAAAGTAGATAAAAACATGCTCATTCTTTAAAAGAACTTTAAAATAAATATATAAATACTAAAGCCATCACAATGTGTTGGACAGATAAATAAACTTGAATCAAAAACCAACAAAAGGAACTTGCAAAACAATATATGTACTTATTTTATAGTTTTGCAGCTCTCATTTTTAAAGTAGGGGCAATGGATATGTATTCATTCAGCCCTGGGAATCTATTGGCTTCCAATAACAACTGCCAACATATTTCTCTCACCTCTGTCCTATTTTCCCACGGGTCCCCCTCACATCACATTGCACCTTCTCTAAAAAAAAGAAGCCCCATTTTGCTTGGGGACATGTCAGTGTATGTTTAAAGAAGGCATTTTTAATATCTTCGACTCTAATAGCATATAAATGCTCATAAATCCTCCTTTTGAGTTTACGAGTAGTTTTTCCAATGTAAAATGCACCACAGGTTTTACATAAGGCTAAATAAATCAAGCCTTCACTATTACAATTGGAAAAACTACTACTCTGAATCTGATAGTCTCTTGACAGGATGTGTACAACCGCACATGTGTAGGTTCCCAATTTCTTACATGAAACAATAGAACCATTATGCTCCAGCAAATCCTTGAGGTTCCTGCCGTTTTTATATCTGAATCCTAGGGTGCTGGTAAACAAAATGTCCAATCCGTTGTCACAGTGTTCTACAACAGAATCCAGTGGCATTGTTCTAAGTACATTCCAGTTATAGTGCTTTTGTGTTTCATTGAAAATATCTTTGATGGAATTGCATTTTGTATTTGATTATAGATATGTTTATCTAGGCTATGGCAAGATCTAATGGTATATTTTGGTATGTGGTCACATGATGTCTGAGAGGCAGCCTACTTTTGTCAGTTTGTATGGTTTGTTTGTAAGGATCACATCTAATGAATGTTTTCCTGGAATTTTATTGATTCTAGTGGGTGAAGTTATTCATTGTTTGAAGGTGTACAAGTTCATGGATTCAGTAGAGGTAGTGGAATTTGAGTTGCCAGTCTATATTTAAGTCTTCAAGTATTAATGTTTCATGATTAATTAGTTTGGGATATCCAATTAAGGATGTTTTCAGCAGTATCAGTGTTATTCTGTGATGGTATATAAATTGCTTTTAAAGATATAGTTTTCCTATTATTGATTTTTAGGAGTGTTGTTAGAAGTTAAGCATTGTTAAATTTGGGTATTTATCTTTTTTAATTTCTCCACATCTTATGGGTTTCTAATACCATGGTGGGAATGGACCTCATTCCTATGTCAAAGTGTAATTAAAGTACATGAAATTAGTATTGTTTCGGTCTTTGATGTTAGCCAGAAGTGTTCTTTGCAACACCCTCAATGTGCCCACTTATGGAGTTACTTGTATCTAAGTACAATTGTAAATTCTTTTTTATAGACCCATTGCTCCAGCTGCTATTGAAACTGTCTGGGTATCTTTCTTCCACATTGCCCTCATTTCTGCCTACAAATCCTGGTAGTTTGATTTTGTGACACTCTGTATGTAAGACACTGTAGTCACTGGGTGTAGCAATTTCAGTAATCAATGCTACTTTTGTCTTCTTTTTGTATTTCCTGTGGAAGTCAGGTGATATTTAAGGTAATTTTATACAGGATTGCTATACCACATTCATGCTTGTTTTGTCTGCCATGCCTGAGTATATTGTATCCAGTGTGTGTGTGTGTGTGTGTGGGGGGGTCTCATTATCCTTTATTTCTTTTTTTAACCAGATTTTACTAACTATCACTGCATTAGGAGTGTATGTGGCAAGATTAGGCATATGTATGTCATGGACATTATCACACATGCTTCTTAGGTTTATATTTGTTAAGGTGAGTTTGGGTTCATTTTTTCTTAAGAGGTAATAGACGACTTTTTTATTTTGGGGCTGGAAGTGATGGGTTTATGAACAGTGGTACCTGGGTTGCAGTGAATATCTCAGCTAATTTTTTGAATTGGTATTTAGTTGCTCCAGTGTCCTTGAATTTTTTTCCTGAAATCACCTTGGAGCAGGTTCTAGGATCCCAATCAAATGCTAAAAATAATACTTAATTGGCATCATACAACACACAGGGCATTTTTTTCAATGCAAAGTATGTGCTGTGTGTTCAACCTTAGTTATCCACAACATTTGTTCTTGATGCCAGAACAGACCCTGTACCTCCCCTACACAAGAGTGGCTCCTCTACAAGTTCAGTAAAGTATCCTTTACTTCATCATCACCTTCACTAGCCTTTTATGCAATGCTATGAAGCATTTCATAGCAGACCTCATGTATGCAGATGTAGGTGGCATAGCAGGTCTAGACCCCAACAGGTTTGGTTTGGGAAGGGCTGGTCTTGTCTCCTGAGCCTGGTAAGCTTCTCCGAAAGGGTTTTACAGGCTGTGGATAGTGGTCTCTCGATGCCAGCTGTTTATCATGATCCATTTAAGGCTTTTGACACAATATGCATGCTAGTGTTATTGTAAAATTAGACCAGCTTAAAGTTTTTCGTCACAGTTTGAGTATACATTATCACTTTATAACGTGTCAGAATGTATTTTACATCCCATCTTACCAATATTTATATGAACAGATTCTTAATAATAAAAAACAAGTATTATAAGCTTTTAATTAAAGATATGCACTCATAATTTTACTGTATCTCTTGTTGCTGTGACACGAGTGGTGCGTCCATAGATGCTAGTCTATTGAAGCACTCACATGCTGTCTCTGTGCTGATAGCATTGAAGGTAACGTTCAATAAATTACCTTTCCGATGATTTCACATAGAGAAAATTTGTATTTCTTGAAGGATTTAGTTTCAGACACTGCTCTACAAAACAACCACAATGAGGGGATAATACATAATGGCAATGAAGGCTCCACTTGCCATGTTACATAAGATAATCACAAAACTGTGTCAGGACATGTCCACTGGTTCACACTGAATAATCAACATATTCCAAGTTGTGAATGCAAAATTTTACCTAGGTGTTTTCCTCAGAGTGGAGATGGAAAGAGTTTATTAATAAAACACTGCTTCAGTTTCTACTGTAGTCCCTGATTCCCCAATATGAATGTTTCCCATAGTGCAATACCCCAGTGGTGCTGCAGAGTAGCCTGACTGATTCTGGAGGACATCTGTGCAAACCTCCCTTGGTTAAGCATGTGTGGCTACACCTCTGTAGCAATGAATGTGTGTGGTAGTACCAGAACTCTCTAAAACCTCAGCAAATGCCAATTACCATTCCCAGTTTTCTTCAAGAAATAAACTTGTACGAAAAACTTCCTACATGTTGTCTGTCAATGGGAGTTATTGTATTGTTTGTTGATATCTTCTCTTTTAATCTCATGTGCTGAAACTGAGCATGTGTGAATCTTTGGCTTTAGTCTCTTTACTATAAGAGTGGCTATGTAGCATGCATAGTTTTCACCTTTATACTTCACAAATAATTTAATGTTCCAATGTAGAGCTAACTTCTTTAATATAACTGTTTAAATAGTGCAAAGCCTTATCATATCAGAGATGCATACTAGGACAATCTAAACCCAATTTATGAACATCTGGCTAATGATATCAGTGTGGAAACTGAAGCATTTACCATGAGCTGACCTTCATGTATGATGTAAACACACAAACGAGCATTGTAACATAAACGTTATACCAGTTTATTCATAGATACTAGGCCTTGTGAGTGCCTGGACATTTTAAGCCTAGATTATCCCGCTGATGAGACTCAAACCCTGCACCTTGTGTGTTTGTAAAAAACAACACCTCAAACACCTAGCCACCCTCCCAACACCCCATCATGCTTTCCTGGTAAACAACATGACAACTTGTGTGGCTCTGCATCAAGCTGTTAAGGGGATTTAGTAGTGCCTGCGTAAATCAGCAGACTGTCTAACCAGACAGCATCTGGTTATATTTGGCATTGCCTCTGTTAATGCACATCCAGAAACAAAACAGTTTATCATCTTGCCTGCATATAAATACATCATTAGTAATCTCCAAGATATGTCAGTTTTTATTTTATTTTACATTTGTTTATTGGGATGGTACACTGATCACAGCTGACTATTTTAGGTACTTTAGTATGTGTTTGTTGGCAGCTGGTATAATGCAACAGATTCAATGCAAGATATTGATGGGACATGTTATGCAGATTAGTAGTGAATGTGAGTACATTAGTATGTGTTGGCAGCTTGTTTAAGACACCAGATTAATTATATGCTGTATGGAATCACCACTGAAGGTAGCCTTGCATATTAAAATAAACACACACACACACACACACACACACACACACACTGCAGAACTTCTGAGTATCCTATATCCAGGATGAAAACAGGAAAGGATCAAGATTTTATGTGTTTCCCTTTAATCCAACTGTAGGTAAATCAAAAGCAGTGGCATGTTATATATCAAGTTACATGCTCCAGTAACCTTATATTTCTGGACAGAAACACTTACAAAAGTGAATTGGTTCTTGAGTGCTTTACAATGAATCTTAGCAACTTTTTAGACATTATCATGCATTCTTGTAACAAACACCATCTGTTAATTTGCTTATATGCAGTGCTTTTTAACATTTCAGTCCTTTTGTAATATACTGTTTACACTGCCTTTTTCTATAAATGGAAGTAAACAGCTTGTTGTTAAGACAATGGCTAATGAATAAAGCACATGGAAATCATATCACTGCATAAAGTGACCGTCGGGTAAGGAACACCACAGTAGCAGCAGGTGTGTTTTCAGTGAAGGGTGCATGTGGGTGCTGAAGTATGGAATTATCATTTGTTTAGCTGGAGCAATTTAGAATAGCTTGACAATTTGATCAGTTTTATTCTTGAAAGTGCAAGACAGTGATGGGACCTGTTGTGCAAATTAGCAATAAATTCAGCATTTTTTATAAAATTGCTATAGTTTTCCAAGGAAGCTGTTGTGTAGGTTAGTGAGGATGAGAGTAGCTTATGGGAAGTATGGGAACCAGATAAAAGTTGTGCAGTTAATTGATGGCCTAGGTCAATGAGAAGTGGCTTGGCGCTGTATAGAACTCTGAACCTTTGGTCAGTTTTATTTATAACATTACTATTATGAATAACAAACTCTAGCTTATAACCAAATGTTCCACCAGGAAAACTGGTCTAGTTTAATATTTTGAGCAGAGAAAATAGTAAGTTTTGGGAAGCGGTTTAGGGAGGAAGGCCATCTGTTCAGGATTTTTTTTTTCTTACTAAGTATGAATATTTTGTATCCGCTCTTCTGCTACTGAGTACAATTCCTGAGTAATGGTCTATAGCTGTGACAAGGAAGGAGGTAAGAAAACGATTATAGTGTCATCTCTGTATTGAATAATTGTGGATGGAGGTGTGACAGATGGAAGCTTATTTATGTGCATGTTTAATAGCCAGAGTCCAAGAATGGGCCATTGGGGGAAACTTATACAGACTGGGAGGAAAGAAGGAAATGTGTTTTGTCACCTGACTGCTTGGGAAGCTCTTGTACCATGATAGTGGTATGTGGGATAAGTAATGTTCTGTAAAGGGCCGAATTATACTTTTAATGTGTAACTGTGGCAAATTCATTCAAGGGGTCCAAAAATCCCTGAGACTGGAATCCCTGCTTTGATATAGGTTGAAATTGTATACAATAACAAAGCAGTAATGGTGCTATTGATGGAAATTCAGGCAGAAACAGTGTTAGGTAGGTGAAAGGAAATTATTATTGCGTAGATAATGGCTGCTTTGACAGTAACATTTATTACTCTAGGATTTTTCTGAAAGGAAGAATTTTATTTATTTTACATTTGTTAACCGGGATGGTCCAATTGGACACAGGTCCATTTTCAGCGGAAGCCTGGGGAGAAAACCTCCACAGTAAGGAAAATTTTACACAATATGTTAAAATACAGTATACAGAGAATTTTCAAACAATATGTTAAAATACGATATACAGCAGAAGACATAACAAGACCTATATATACAAGAAAAAATAGTTACACATGGTTAATAGAATACAAATTCAATCAGCATTAGGAGAAGACCTGGACTGTAATATATATTACAGTAGTAAAACAAAGGCCAGTCGTAATGTGCAGCAGACCACAGGTGTAACAAGTAGATAAGCCAAGAAAATGACCACAACACGTTTTCTATAAAGCAGAAAGCAAAAGGCAAAGCCACCAAATAAAATCCAGCCTTTAATGGTGAAAGAAAACTGCCACAACATGTTTTCACAATGAAAATATTAACATTGCTAAATATCACAGAGCGTTTTCGTAGGAGTAGCGCTCGAACTTCATCAGATAAAAGCTTGAATGTGTTCGCTTCCTTTATATACCCTTCTAATTAAAACATTGATTCAATAAAACAATTAATTGTTAAAGGAACTTGCTCTCAGGCAGTAAAAAATAATAAATAGACATAAAATCTCCTCCTATATTTTTCAAATCTAATACTAACAAACTTGTACAAAAACACATAATTCATATAAATAAAGATACATGTATATAAAAATAAAATACATTTTTATACAACACAAGTTGATAAATAATGCCATATGGACTACCTTTTCCAGCATTTAAATACAATCAGACAAACACAATAAACAATAATGATCTACCTAATGCCCATATGTAATATATGTTATAACTTCGCTGATCTAAGCTTAAGTGAGAGGGCAATAGATATGTTTTTGTTCATACCCGGATATTTATTGGCTTCAAGTACTACTTGCCAATATGTTTCTCTATATTCCAATTTAGTTTCCCAAAGGCCTCCCGTTGGTTCTCTAGGTACCATTTCTATCACAAAAAAATGAAATTTTACTTGGGGACATGAAAAGGTGTGGTTGAATAAAGCATTTCTAGAACTACGCTTCTGAATATCATTCATGTGTTCGTATATTCTGCGTTTCAAGGTTCTCTCAGTCTTTCCTATATAGAATCCTTCACACTCGCTACATAAAACAACATACACTACCCCCTGGGAATTACAGTTGGAATAATTAGAGGCCACTATCCATTTCTTCCTAACTGTTAAGAATATTCTCTGTTGTTGTGTAATGTATTTACATTGTGGGCACACCCCACATTTGTATGTACCCTTGGATTTATTGGAAAATGTAGAAGAAAAATTGTTGCTTTCTAATAAATTCTTTATATTTAACCCTTTCCGAAAAACAGTTTTTATAGTTTTCCCTTTTAGATTGGATAAATCAGTATATTCATTGAATTTAGTCCATTCACCTTGTACTTTGTTTCTAATGACATGGTCATTAGCATTGAAGTTAGTAATAAAAATATTGTTGTGTGTAGAATCTATTCCACCTTCCTTTGGGCATATTGAAACCTTAGTTTGTATTGGTCCAGTCCCTAAAACAGGTTTAAATTTCCCTTGTCTGTTACTACACACATCCCGTTGTATATCCATTATTAATTCTATAGGGTATTCCCTCTGCATAAACATTTCCTTGAGTTTGTCATATTCTTCCAGAAAGTCTTCTTCACTGGAAGTCATGCGACAGGCCCGAACATATTGCCCCTTGACTATGCTTTTTTTTTATATAATGGATGGGCACTGGTAAATCTAATATAAGTGTTAGAGAAAGTGGGTTTCCTGCATATAGTAGATTTAAACCCACTCTCAGTCACTTGTAAAGAAACATCTAAATAGTTGACATAATCAATTGTCACTTGATGCGTAAATCTTAAAAATGTTGTACTCTGATTTATATAATTAATAAATTCCTGTAATGCCCCCTCCGTGCCAGTCCAAAAAATACATATATCATCCAGGAACCGGGTGTAAAAGTTCCAGCACTCAACATACTTGCTGTTGTATATACATTTCTTTTCCCATACAGATAATACCATATCTGCATAGGTGGGGGCACAATTGGCCCCCATACCTACCCCGGATTCCTGTTTGTAGAATTTGCCTTGAAAAAATAAGAAATTGTTATTCAATACAAGTTCGGCTAATTCTAAGATGATATAAATGTCATTTTTGCTAGCCTTGGAACTACCCCTCAGAGCCTCCTCTACCCAGGCCAATCCTGTCTCGTGTGGTATGACAGAAAATAAATCTGTAACATTAATGGTGACAAATTTAGAATTGGTTACCTTTAAATCAGGTGTGATTTGTCTCAGGAATTCCCAAGAATTTTTTAACAAGTGGGTGTCTTCACCCCACAAAGTTTTCATTTTCCAATCTAGAAATTTAGATAAAGGAGAAATCTTGGATCCTTGTGATGCTACAATGGGTCTTAAGGGAGGATTGGGTACGTTTTTATGAACCTTGGGAACCCCGAATATCAGGGGTACCCTAGGTGTGGGGTTTTCCAGATACAGGTATGTGTCATAGTCTATGACTCCCTAATCAAACAGGTCCTTAAGGGCCAGATCAATTTTCTTATATGAAATATTGATTTCATGAATTGACACCTGGCTGTATCTGGAAATATCATGCAAGATGGAATACATTTCACAATCATAAATAATTTGGTCCATGATTATTATACCCCCACCCTTATCTGGTTCCATGACCCTGATGTTGGGATTTTCTCTTAACTTATGAAGAAGAATCCGTTCTTTCTCATCCAGATTGGACCCTCGAATATTAGTCCTGATTTTGTTTCTAATTTTTTTCTCGATACTGATGTCTAAATTTTTTAATTGAGGGTGAATGGGGGGGGGGGGTTGAAAATTCTATATTTTCTAAGTCCACTGT
This sequence comes from Protopterus annectens, assembly GCF_019279795.1. Taxonomy (NCBI): domain Eukaryota; kingdom Metazoa; phylum Chordata; order Ceratodontiformes; family Protopteridae; genus Protopterus; species Protopterus annectens. Next base: position 142,535,568 of record NC_056743.1, on the reverse strand, counting down.
TTGGGGTTCCCATAAGGTTATTTCCAAACATGCTTTCCAAATTTAGTTTTCTGACAAACATTTTAACATCCAAAATAGCCTGGGCTAAGTTACTACTCTGGGTGGGTACAAATTTAAAACCTTTTGTAAATAGGTTGAAAAAATCGTGTCACCTCCAGGTGACTGTAATTGAAAATATGAAATCCAGCTTGGGTCACTATTTCATAACCTTCCCCTAGTGTTTTACTAATTTCCAATTCGGAATCTATTACCAGGCCCTGTTGCACCCCCCTCCCCTCTGTTGGTATTGCCCCCTGTAAAAATGGTTATTATTCCCATTTAAATTCCTGTTGCAGATTCTTTCAGACCTCCATGGAAGGGGCTCAAAATTGTTTTCAATATGCTCCGGGCCATCCACATGCTCCCGGGCATATTCATGGTTCTCCTTATGGGAAGGCAGGGCATTGGGGTTGGTTATCTTTCCTTTGTTGGATGTATTGTAATGGTTGCGTGGGGGTGCTTGATATTGTAGTCCATCATGATATTCTCTGATATCACGTTCAAGTGTTTTATATTTTCTTTTAATAATATCCTCACATTTCTTATCAATTTGTATTCTAATGTAATAATATCTATTTTTTTTTCAGTTTCTATACTGAAAATTAAATCTGAAGTAACTCGCTCATTGTACAAGTCAATTAATTCCTTTATTTTACTAATTTCCCTTTCATTATTTCTAATAATAGCTTGAACAATTTCTAAGCCACAGCCATTAAAAATATTTAACAATTCCTTGTGAATTTTCTGTTTAAAAACACAAATGAAACAAAGGCCAGTCATAGTGAGCAGCAGACCAAAGCTGTAACAAGTAGATAAGCCAAAAAAATGGCCACAACACGTTTTCTATAAAGCAGAAAGCAAAAGGCAAAGCTACCAAATAAAATCCAGCCTTTAATGGTGAAAGAAAACTGCCACAACACGTTTTCACAATTAAAATATTAACGTTGCTAAATATCACAGAGCGTTTTCATAGGAGTAGCACTCGAACTTCATCAGATAAAAGCTTGAATGTGTTCGCTTCCTTTATATACCCTTCTAATTAAAACATTGATTCAATAAACCAATTAATTGTTAAAGGAACATGCTCTCAGGCAGTAAAAAATAATAAATAGACGTAAAATCATCTTCTATATTTTTCAAATCTAATACTAACAAACTTGTACAAAAACACATAATTCATATAAATAAAGATACATGTATATAAAAATAAAATACATTTTTATACAACACAAGTTGATAAATAATGCCATATGGACTACCTTTTCCAGCATTTAAATACAATCAGACAAACACAATAAACAATAATGATCTACCTAATGCCCATATGTAATATATGTTATAACTTCACTGATCTAAGCTTAAGTGAGAGGGCAATAGATATGTTTTCGTTCATACCCGGATATTTATTGGCTTCAAGTACTACATGCCAATATATTTCTCTATATTCCAATTTAGTTTCCCAAGGGCCTCCCCTTGGTTCTCTAGGTACCATTTCTACCACAAAAAAAATGAAATTTTGCTTAGGGACATGAAAGAGTGTGTTTGAATAAAGCATTTCTAGAACTACGCTTCTGAATATCATTCATGTGTTCGTATATTTTGCGTTTCAAGATTCTCTCAGTCTTTCCTATATAGCATCCTTCACACTCGCTACATAAAGCAACATACACTAGCCTCTGGGAATTACAATTGGAATAATTAGAGGCCATTATCCATTTCTTCCTAGCTGTTAAGAATATTCTCTGTTGTTGTGTAATGTATTTACATTGTGGGCACACTCCACATTTGTATGTACCCTTGGATTTATTGGAAAATGTAGAAGAAAAATTGTTGCTTTCTAATAAATTCTTTATATTTAACCCTTTCCGAAAAACAGTTTTTATAGTTTTCCCTTTTAGATTGGGTAAATCAGTATATTCATTGAATTTAGCCCATTCACCTTGAACTATGTTTCTAATGACATGGGCATTAGCACTGAAGTTAGTACTAAAAATATTGTTGTGTGTGGAATCTATTTCACCTTCCTTTGGGCATATTGAAACCATAGTTTGTATTGGTCCAGTCCCTGAAACAGGTTTAAATTTCCCTTGTCTGTTACTACACACATCCCGTTGTATATCCATTATTAATTCTATAGGGTATTCCCTCTGCATAAACATTTCCTATATTACAGTAGGTATATTAGGAAGTGAGGTATATAAGTGGAATCATTTGAGGACTTAAGTAATGCATGGGCATAGCCACTTATTCTTTAAGTGTGTTCTAAGTGAGTATTTCAAGTGAGAAGATGTAGGGGCAGAAATCAGAGCAGGAAGGTGATTATTCCAAGTTCTAGCTATGGAGTGGGAGAACAGTGTTTTTCCTGCAGTATTGTTAGCCCTAGAGATACAGAGGAGGGGTTTGTTGGAGGATCGGAGAGGATGATCTGTATTATAGTGGGTGAGAAGCTGGCCTAGTGCAGTTTTTTTTTCTGGATGTGTTACTACATTGTAGGCAATGACTTATTGGTGATAGGTTAGTAGCTGGGAAAGTTCCAGCCATTACAGTTCCCTTAGAGCCTGGTAATGGTGGGTTCTAAAGGTGGAGTTTGTAAACTTGGCAATTTTATTATAACATGATTTGAGTCTGGTAAGGTCAAGTTTTCTAAGCTCTGTAAGAATTGAAGCAGCATACATTAGCGTAGACAAGAGGTGAGTTGGGCTGGGGTAATCAGTGCTTGTTTCAAGAGGGATTTCCTGTGCCTATATAGTGTTCTCATTTTTTTTATGGACTTTTTTGATAGCTTGTGAAATGTGGATGTCTAAGTGCAGATTTTTATCAATTTCAACAGCTAGGAGTTTGGTATGGTCAGAGGGAGAGATAATAGTGCAATTTTTGGAGGAGATAGTGAAGGATAGAGGGGTGGAAATGGTTTTGTTGGGGGTGAAAAGTAGTAATTTGGTTTTATTAGGGTTTAGGATAAGTTGGAACTGAGTAATCCAACTTTTCACAGAGCTAAAGGATTCCTGGGTGAGTTGTTGTAGGGTGGAAAGTGATGGAGCTCAGTAGATAAGAGTTGAATTGTCAGCATATTGTTTAAGTGAGGCATGCTGTGTGGTAGTATGGAGATTACTGGTAAATCTGGAGAAACGAAGTGGGCCTAATATGGAGCCTTGTGGCACACTTATGGTAGTTATGAGTAAGGGGGATAGTAGAATTTGCCATTGGACAGATAGCTTTTAAACCAGGCTATAGTGGAAGTGGCAAAGGATAGGGATGTCAGGGTGTCTAGTAGTAAGGAATGTGAAGCCATGTCAAATGCTTTGGAGAAGCTAAGAAATATTGCAGATACAAAGTTATTATTTCTGTGTTGGTTGATCAGACTGGTGAAAGAGAGCAGAGCGGTGGTTGTGCTATGGTGTTGTTGGAAGCCATGCTGTGTGGGGGAGAGGAGATGGAGTTTAGGAATTGTGTTACCTGAGAATGTATATATTTCAATAGTATTTTAGATAAGGGGGATAGAATGGCAATGGGGTGATAATTTGAGTATTCATAAGAGTTTCTGCCTTTATGTAGCGGAATAATGTATGATACCTTCCATAGCTGTGGGACATATGTTTCTTGTGGTTTACTATTGACATAATCAATCTAGGAACAGTTTTAAGATGTTTTGTATGGAGCGTTTGATAGGAATAGAAATAGAGTAGGATAAGGATTCAGCAGCTATTTTTAGGAAGGTGGCTGGTAGAATGTCTGCGGCAATGGTGGTAGGTTTCAGTTTTAGGAGATGTTTATTTATTTATTTAGTTATTTATTTATTTATATTTGTTGACCGGGAGTGTCCGACTGGACGTAGGTCCATTTTCAGTGGAGGCCCGGGGAGAGAAGCTCCACAGTTAAAATAAGCAGACAGTAGTTACATTGGATTACATAGCGATTAACAATTTACATAGCAATTACTTACAACATATTTACAGATGAAGAACATAGTACATCAGTAGACAACTAGAATCTTTATATGTGAAGTACATAACAGACATTAACAAATGATACAATAAGAAGTTCCTGCTGTATAATAAGTACTAGGCTTATGAGCATCTGAGCTTGCTATAATCAAGGTAGTTAGTGGAGTGGAAAGAAAGGTAGTGGTTGGATGGGGAGGGTGATATTAGAGTGGGAGTTGCAAGGGCATAGCCAGCATGTTTTTAGGTGTGCTTTTAGTAAAGTTTTGAAGTGGGTGCATGATGGTATGGAGGTAATTGTGGGTGGGAGTGAGTTCCATAATTTGGCTATGGTGCAAGAGAATAGTGCTTCACCAGCAGAGTTATTGGCTTTAGTGATCTGCAAGTGATTTTTGTTGCTGGATCTTAGTGGTCTGGTGGTGTGATAGGGTTGGAGTAGATTCTGGAGGGATGGGACATTTAGTGGATGATTTACTAGTTTGTGGGCAAGTGAGAGTTGATACCATTGAAGGAGGTGAGGGAGTTCAAGCCAGCCCAGTTCAGCAAGTGAGAGACAGTGGTGACTACGGTAGGATGTCCCTGTGACAAATTTGGCGATTTTGTTGTAGCAGGTCTCTAGCTTGTTTAAATCGCATTGCCTTAGGTTGGTATATATTGGAGAGGCATAAAGTAGGGTGGAGATAAGGTGGGAATTTGCAATTGAAATCTTTGCTGCTTTGGTGAGAAGTTGCTTATCTCTGTATAGCACTCCTAGTTTATTGTGGACTTTTTTTATGGTCAAGGATATGTGAATGTCAAATTTTTGTTTGTCTATTTCCACTCCTAGCAATTTGATGTGTTCAGTTGGGTATATAGTGGTGTTGTCTTTGGCTATGATGTTAAAATGAGAGTTGTTTTGAGTATGTTTGGTGGGTTGGAATATGAGTAGTTTAGTTTTGTTTGGGTTGCTTATTAATTGGGCATTGGATAACCAAGTTTCAACAGAGAAAAAAGGCTTCCTGTGTGACTTTTTGCAGTTTGGGTAGGGACTGGGCTGAGTCATCTGCGTATTGTATGAGTGTGCCATGTTTGGTGGCAGAGGCTAGATTATTGGTGAAAACAGACAAGAGTAGGGATCCAAGGATGGATCCTTGAGGAACCCCTATGGAGACAGGTAGTTGGGGAGATATGTCATTCTGCCATACAACGGATTGTTGGCGGTCAGACAGGTAACTCTGAAACCAGTTGGTGACCGATTGTGAGAAGGATAGGTTATTGAGGATAGAGATAAGTTGTTTGTGTGGGACCATGTCAAATGCTTTAGATAGGTCTAGGAACGTAGCAGAGGAGATATAGCCATTGTATTTATGCTGAAGGATAATTTTTTTTAATTAGTAAAAACCCAGATGAAAGGTAACTGGAATGATTTCACCACAGTAGCTGAAGTAAAATAAAAAATGCAGCAGTATAAAATCCACTAGTTTAATGAATAAATGTGAGGGCTTTCACAATGGTCAGCATTGCTTCATCAGGCAAACAATCAACAGATAATGCTTATATCCCATATCAATTTCAAACTGGCCAATCCTGTCACATATAATGAATTACCCTGATTACTACATACACAGTTAAAGCAACTATATCTTAACTTATAAAAAAATCAAGTATTAAAACTTGTATTCTAATACATATTATGCACACATAAGAACACTATTACTAATATGTAAAAATATATATAAAATATAATAATGAATTACCTTTAAATTTCCTACTCTACTAATGTTATTGCAGTACATTGGAATTACTTCAGTTTCCTAGATTTTAAAACTGGTTTAAGAGGGACACTTTCATTTAGACCTAACCCTCTTTATGCTCCCAGTCTCAAAATCTAATGGACTTCCATGTTTTCTATTAAATTTACTGTGTCCCCATCCTACTACTTATACTCTGTACATGTAACACTTGAAAAAAAATATGTGTTCTTCACCTTTGTACAGGGTATGCTTTGCTAGGGCACTGTATTCATGGCCTTTCCTTGTACAATACAGGTGGTCCCTAATGCGTTCATCAAGGTAGCAATTGGTCTTGCCTGCATAAAATTGAAAACATATTTTACAGTGGGCCACATATACCACATTGCTTGTATTACAGTTTATTTTATTTATTTTATTTTACATTTTACATTTGTTGACCTGGATAGTCCGACTGGATATATGTCCATCTTCAGAGGAGGCCCGGGGAGAAAAGCTCAACATACCAAAAAAGAGACCGTACATACATCACTGAGTGATAAACTCAGGCAGACATGTTTAGAAAAATATAGATAAAGAATACAGGCAGATATCAATATACACAATGTGCAGACTTGCATCTGATTGGCAAAGACGTATCAGAAAATGTGAACATAGAATACATTCAAATCTCATAATTCACAATGCTTAGACATTCAAATGATATGATATGATGAGGCATAGATACTTGGCTAAACAGTACGTTGGGTAGCAAGACATGTATTAGTGAAGTTTTTAGTCAGGTTTAGAACAAGAGCACAGCCAATGAGATGTGAGGTATTTTTTGAGTTCTCTTTTAAATAGGGGTAGTGAGGTTTCCTTTGTAATGGTAGTAGGGAGTAAATTCCAGATTTTACCGGTTGAGTTGGCCAATATAGCATCGCCTGCAGAGTTGTTGGATTTTTGGGTCAGTATTAGTTTATTAGCTGAGCGTAATGGCCTGGGGGCACTATGAGGGGTGAGAATATTTTTGAGGGCAGGTTTGTTATCAGTTGATCGAGTATTTTATGCGCTACTATAAGCTAGTTGAACTGTAGAAGGGTAGGATACTCTAGCCATCCCAGTGCTTTGAGGTTCTGGCAATGGTGGGTCCCAAAAGCCATGCCTGTAGAGAATCAGGCTATATAATTGTAACATCCTGATAATTTGTTGAGATTGGGTTTGGATAGGTTGGTGAGTACAGGGGAGACATACATAAGGGTAGAGAGGAGGTGTGATCTTGCAATAACTACCCTAGCAGGGGGGGGGTGAGGAAAGGCTTGGCTCTGTACAGGGAGCCAAGGTTTTTGTTAACGGACTTAATAGTGTGATTTACATGTTTATCAAATTTAAGGTTGTTGTCTATTATTACACCTAGAAGCTTTGTATGGTCATCAGGGGAGATAATAGTGTCACTGCTAGATTTGATGTTAAAGGAACGAGGAGGAATTCTACTGTTAGGGGAGAAAAGTAGTAGCTTGGTTTTTGTTAGGATTTAGAAGCAGGTGATGATAAGCTAGCCATGTTTCTACCATGCTGAAAGTGGTCTGGGTGAGGGTTAGAAGTTGTGTAGGAGAGGAGGCGGAGCATATTAGCATTGAGTCATCTGCATATTGGATGCAGGTTGCTCCTGGGATGGTGGTGTGCAGATCATTGATAAAGATAGAGAAAAGAAGGGGACCTAGTATGGACCCTTGTAGGAAGTTGGGATGACAGCTTGCTCTGCCATAAGACAGCCTGCTGTCTACCGTTTGGGTAGGAGTGAAGCCATTGTATTGTGTGTTGGTCTAAACCAATGATTTGTAGGGTATTGAGCAGTAGCTGATGGTTGACCATATTCAAAGCTTTTAAGAGATCTAGGAAGAGTGCTGAAGATAGTTTGTTGTTGTTACGATGAAGATTGATGACATTAGAGAAAGACAGAAGAGCCATGGTGGTACTGTGGAATGGCATAAAGCTGTGATGAGAGTCAGTGAGCTTTCCATTTTGAATAAGAAAGTGCATGATTTGTTTGTGTATGCATCTTTCCATGATTTTAGCTAGTGGTGAAATAATGGCTATAGGTCTAAAGTTAGATAATTCCATGGAACTTCCTCCTTTATGGGAGTGCTGGGATGGATCCTTCTAAGATGGATCTGTTGATCAGAATAGAAATGGGAAGTGCTGTGGCATCAGCTGCTTTTTGAAGATATTCATCTGGGAGGTGGTCGGCAGCTAGTGTAGTAGGTTATTGCTTTTTGAGTAAGGTCCGGATCAGGTTGGTAGGTATGGTTTTGAAAGGTAAAGGTGGGTTGGGTGCTGGGTGGATCAGAGCTAGATGTGCCAGAGCTGGTGTTTGTGTCCGATGGAGTGAGATGGGCAGCTAGAGACTGGATAGTTTCAGTGAAGAAGGAGTTGAAGCTGTTTCCAATTTCAACAGGAGATTTATCAATGGCAGCTTATGGAGTAGGAGTGGTGGAACGGCCTGGGTGGAGAAGATTGTTAATACCAGCCCAGAACATTTGAGGGTTTAGCTGATATTTGTGTTGTAGGAGGGTATAATGATTTTTTTTGTCTAGAATGACAGATTTTGTGGTCTGGTTCCTTAGCTGCTGGAATCTTACTTGGTCCATAGGGGCTTTGGTAACATGCCACCTGGCCCAGGCATTGTTTCTTAGTTTAATTTTGTTTTTTGTTTCTTTAGATAGCCACGGTGCAACTGTGGCTTTTACATGGGATGGTACAGGTAGGAGCATGGTGGTTAAGGATAGCCAGAAATTTGGTATTGAAGTACTGAACTGCTTCTTGTAATGGGAGTCATTTCAAGACATTCTAATTACATGCTTTGAGTTCTTTTTGGAAGTTGTCAAGGTTAAAGTTCCTGACGTTTCTTATAGTTTTGTAGGTGGGCTGATTGGGAATGTCGGCTTTGAGCATAATAATATAGGTAAGGCAGTGATCACTTAGATCATCAGGTAATGTACCTGACTTGTACTTTTGGGGGTGACTGTTAATAAGTATCCAATCAAGGATAGTATCTTTGACTAAATATGGTGGGGGTGGCAATGATCTGAGTAAATCTGTGGAGGTTTAAATGGGTGGAGGAAGTTAGAGAGGAACAGGTGTTCCATTCAGTGTTCAAGTCCCCCAAGACAATGGCTTCCTGGGGATAGTTAGAAGCTAGCCAATGTAAGATATTTTCTTGAGTATTATCATACTTGTTGGGTGGAATATAAATGCAGGCAATGTATCTGCATTTATTTTTGTTTATTATTAGTTTGGTGATGAGAATTTCTACATTGCCAAACTAGCATGGCTGTTGGGTGTCAGTTGTTATTGTTGGGGTAGACTTGTATAGTACAGCTACCCTGCCACCTTTCCTGGAGATCCGGTCCAGTCTAAGGATGTTGTACTGTGTGTGTATGTGTGTGGGGGGGGGGGGGTAATTTTGTTACCTTTGGTTATTGTTTATTACAATTTGCTGAGTTTCTGAGTTGCCAAAGATACCCAGTCCCTGGATGTTTAAAGAATATATATTCATCAATATATGGCCAGTATGTACAGTTTCCACACTTATGAGTGCCATAACTTATACTATCTAGCGTTCTAGTTATTCTTGGATAGCAAACTGTTGTTTTAAATTTTTTCTATTTTTAAAAGTGAAATGTGGTCGTGTACCTACTATTTTGGTAGTATTGTCATCCACTAACAATATGTGCCAATTCTGATGGATGATATCTTTAAAGTTTTCTACATTTTAATTGTTGAGGTGGGGAATGGGTGAGAGTGTAAAGGATAAGATTTTGTCAGGGCATTTGGTTGGGTTATATGTAGGGCTGTTTTTGGATAATTGGGAGAATAGTGTTAAGATAGATTTTGTGAAGTGGTGATTGAATTGGGAGGCAATGTCCTTGCGGTCATTCATGGAGTTAAGAGTGGTAGTTTTGCCTGGTTTTAGGAGAGAGTTAATGGCATGCCAAAATGTTGGGGATCTTTTGAAAGTCTGTTTTGGATAATTAGGAAGTAATGTTGTCTACTGAGTTTAGTTTGTCTCTTGGCCTGATTTCTAAGTTGTAGGTAACTTTGTTTGGCTAGGCTAGTATTTTATTTCTTCCAAATTCTCCAAGACTTATCCCTTGACTTTAGAAGGGCTCTAATTTCCCTAGTTAGCCATGGTGAATAGTTTCACTTTGCTTTTATTTTCCTAATTGGTGCAAGTCTATCAAGGATATTGATGAGAATATTGTTGAAGTAGTCAATGGCTTGTTCTAGATTTAGGGTTTGTAGTGGTTTCCAGTTAATATGTTTTAGAATACTGTTTAGTTCTTGTATATTTAGTTTACGATAATCTCTGACTTGTCTAAAAACAATGGGTTTGGCTATGTTGGTACGTTTCCACAGGAGGAAGGTGGGGAGATGCTCACTAAGACCATCAGGAAGGCTTCCTGTCTGATAGTTTTGTTTGGGGCAGTTAACTAGTGTCCAATCTAGAATAGACTGTTTGTGGGTTTTTTTGTCGATTCTAGTGTGTTATTTGATAAGTTGGGTAAAACTGTAAAGATTAATATTGTTAGTGGGGTTGTTGGATGTACAGGCTGACCAATCAGTGTTCAGGTCACCTAGTAAGATGGTTTCTTGGGGGAGATTATCTGTGGCCCATTGTAACATTTCTTCATTGATGGGAGAGTTATTACCTGGGGGACTATAACAGCAGAGAATGATGATAGTTTTTGTGTCATTTATGCTTAGGGTTGAACCTAAGGTTTCGGCATTTTGAAATTTAGGTATGGGGGTTTGTAGAGGTTTGATGTTGAGTGTATTTTTGTAGAGAATCACAACTCCACCTCCCTTTTAGCCCACTCTATCCAGTCTTAGGATATTAAATCCTGGTGGTAGAATTTCTTTATTTTGGGTAATAGGTTTTAGCCAAGTTTTGGTAATGGTTAGTATGTCAGGGGAGTAGTGAGCTATAAATGCGTGTGTGTCAGAAAGTTTGTTAGAGATGCTTCTGGTGTTGACATTCAGAATCAGTAGGTCAGAGATTTGCCTAGCAGAGAGTAAAGAGTTTTGTGGTCCAGGGTTTGGGTGTATGTCTCCAGATATAAGTAGATTTTTAGTGATAAACAGTATGTGTTTAACTGTGTGCACTATGTCTATGTTGGATCTAAATGATGTTTTTCTAGTGTGAGATGGTGTGATGTGAGACTTATGAATGTGTAGGATTAAGCTGTCTTTAAATAATGTAGAAGAGATAGGAAAGAAAATGTGCGAGTGTATATTTGTTTGAAAAAGTGTTATGTGGAATGATGTGTTTTCTAGTGATGTGTTTGTGTATAATGATGTGATGTTTGTTAGGTATGTGAGGGTTAGAAAGAGAAATCCTAGGAATAATGGTATTTTATGAGGGAGTAGTGGTTGGCTCTTAGTGGTTTTGGGGTTCAAGTATGGATGTGAGTGTGAATACATGGCAAGTAAATACTATGTACCTTTTTAAGGTAGAAATTTGATACGGGTATATATGAGAGGTCTTTGATTGGAGGAGGGTGTGGTCAGGTGATCTGAGGTTAGAATGAATGTAGAGGTAGTGGGGGTGGGTGGAAAATGGGGGCAGGGTAGGGGAGCGGAGTGAGCCATGCATGGCGGGGCTACACCAGTTCTCAAGACTGCAGAACCTATCTGTAGGGCTGGTCAGGACATAACAGTAAAAGGAAGATGCCTCTGAAATTAAGCAGGAGTGGGAGGGAATTGTGCAAGTTCAAGATGGGGAAGGGGGGTAGACACAAAGTAATGCAAGGTTGTTAGTCAGAAAAACTGGACTAGGCTAGCTGCTAAAAAGAAAACAGGAAACCCAAACAAAGTCAATTCCAGGTCAGTGTAGTGCAGTATCTTCCTAATAACTACAAATCGTATGCTACTAATCTAGTACAGTGTGGTGTAAAGGACCACCACGTCTACAGGGAAAAACAATTGAAGTATGGGCTGAAGGTACATAGGTAAACTTTTTCCAAGAGAAAGTAGTTTTAAGTAATTAACCTAGGAGTACAATAGGAAGAGAAAAAATGGGGGGGGGCAGCAGTAGTGTGCACATGTACAGTGAAAGGGGAAAGAGTCTTCAGTTTTTAGGACAGATTAAATACAACTCTAACATACACTAGTGTAGCTGAAAGCACTGGAATGTAGCTATACATTAGTAGTAACCTTGTTTAGTGGAGTTTCTTCCTATATTTGGTGATAGGATGTATGATTGGTTACTATATTGCTGGGGCATACAGCTTGATAGTTGATCTAGTTATGTGAATGGAAACAGGTAAGGCCTCACCTGCTATTTTGATGTACGCTGCTAGAGTATTTGACTTCAGTTTAAGTAGGAGCTTCTTTATGAATGTGGTAGGGATGGTTCGTAGAGGTGTTAATCTGATATGGATTTTTAGGTTGATAATAGCAGGAGTGAACATCTGTGGATTTACTTAGGATGATTGCTGTGTTGATGAAGTCAGAGTTAAAGGAGTTTTCTGTAATAGTATCTGTATCTTTTGGCATAGGACAAAGCATTTTATTTCTTGACTGGGAGAAAGAGGTTATTGATGGTGGGGATTGAATTACTCTGGGAACTGTTCCGGATGCTCGCATAGTAACTTGACTTATTTATTTATTGTACATTCCATCTCAGACAGTCTATCACATCTTACAAGCTGTCTACATAAAGCAGCTTGTGAATGTTTATAACCATAGGTCTAAAACTTACTAATTAATTTACATTTAGTTACATGATCTGCTTGCTTATTACCCCTCCTCTAAGTATTAGGATTGATTGGCCTTATTCTTCAGATTTTGTCAATTCTTAATAGTTCCTGATTTCATATAATGGGATTATTGATCTAAAACTATCTTAAAAAGTTATGGTTTAAGAGTAACACACTGATCCACATTCAGAAAAAAATGATTAGAACTACAGATATAGACTACTAACATTCAGGATGCATCAGAACATTAATTTTACTGATATGATATAGGGAATGTTATATGCAACAAAACTGAGGAGCATTTCTGGAATTTTATATTTATTTACTTAACATTTGTTGACTGGAAAGTCTGACTAGGACGGAGCCTATTTGCAGGCGAGGCCTGGGGACAAAGCTCCTTTTTTCTACCCTTTTGGTTGGCATACCAGCAGTTTTGGTGTTTCATACTTGGTGTATCTTTAATGGACATGGCCAAGAAGCTATACTGTTTGGGCACAGCATTTAAATCAAAGAAGATCTTCCATGACAGTTTTAATTTAGTTAAAACAATTTTTATTTTGCAAAATATAATGTGTAGAACGCTGCTTTAGCATTGCATTTATATATACATTGTCCCAGTCCCTTCAATAAACACATCACACCGAATGTTGTTTGATGACCTTTATTAAACTTCCATAAACATAACTTCAATATCCAATATTTATTGACTACAACTGAAGCATTGTATAGCTGATTTCAGCATCAACATCCATGTAATGTTAATCAGGACAGCGTGACCTTGCTCATTCTGACCAGTAAGTAGCATCCATAGCTCCACAATTCAACCATCCATGTAATGTTAATCAGGACAGCGTGACCTTGTTCATCCTGACCCAGTAAGCAGCACCCATACTTCCACTTGCTTACTTATGAAGCAGCGTCCCATCACTGACTTCATTAACCACTTATTGAATTGACATCCAACCAAATAAGGAGCATCCTTACCTTCACTTGTTTATTTATCAAGCCACCTCCTAATACTCACTCTTCTTTCCCAACTCATTGAAATGAACATCCAAAACCAGAGGGGGAGCAGAAGAGGGCACACTTGTCCCTCTTCTCCACCCACCAGCCTGACCAGGCTGTACCCCTGCCCTCCTACCAAACTTCCAAACTAACAGCTCATTAAAAGGCATTAAGAACATCATTCCATGTACAGCATTCTCTCTAACTGAACTAGATCTGTCACCACCTCTCAAAGTCTTAACTCATAAATAGCCAAAATAGCCAACTGCCTAATCAAATAAAATGAACCCCCCATCCCTCTACAATGTTAAAGTGGCCAACCATAACCTCATAATCTAGCATAACTTCTGTATATTACCTAAACCCACTTACCTAGCCACTAATGGTAACTTCACAATGTTTAGTAGGTCATTATCTGCCGAATGCACCACTAAAACACTATGCATGCCAGGTGAAACCACACCAGAGTAGTATACCACCAAAACAAAATATGTCTAATTGCATCCCTTTTTTCCTCCCAATGGATATACTAATGACCAGAATGATATTTCATTTCTAATGGATCATCACCAATAATCCTGACATCAAGCCCACTATTAAGGCAAGAAAGCATTTGGCAACCAAGACCGCCCTGTTAATGATATCAGTATATCAATGAGCAGTAAGGCACTGCCCAAAATTTAGTAAATTACCCTAACCCCGTCACTCATGGAAGTGAAGTAATTCCAGCTAAAAGCTCCTTGACCAACTGAAATGTCCCAACTTGTTGCCAAGCCTGAACCAAATAACTCAACAATCAGCCCCACTGATCTCCTAACCCCTGGTGGCTGCACCACAATATGACCAAGCTAACAACACCCTTCCTTATGCTTTACTTCTAAAGGCCACCTGAGAATCCTGCCATAAGCATCTAATCCAGCCTAACATGCCTTGGCCAACTGCATCAGCAAACCATACCACTGTCATCTTAACCAAGTGAAAATGGACACTATTTCCCCAACTTCTCCTGCTAAATTAAAACCGTCTTGAAAGTCCCCCATCCCACCCCCAGTCATCCTACCCCTTTTGACAGACAAGCTACAAACTAGTACCCCCAATGGTATGCCCTGAGCCAATCCTCCTGCCACAGTTTCAAACTAATACAAATCCCCCTGACCAATACAATGCAGCTACCGAAACTCAACACCATCTTTATTCCATTGCCTGCCCTTGGAGTACCCCTTTAAAGCTTTCCTTTCAATGTACCATCTTTACATCCAATAACGAAAAAAACCCTAAACATCTACTAGAAAATCAAAAACCATGCCCTGCTTAACCCTTATAAACTCAGTCTAGCCACTGGAGCCCGTATGGCCTACCTATCCCTGACACTCACATATCTGCAATACCCATCAAGCTCTCCTTCTCTGAAAGTGATGCATATAACCTCCAACCTCCTATTAATCCAAGGAAAGGAATAACAAACAAACTAAATAACCTACCCCTCCACATTCCTAATCCACCATAGCTCCAATCACTACTTCCCTTTATATGAAACAGATAATCCTACATAATGTCCCAACACTCCTTGATTCAATAGAAAATCCTTAAGAAAATTCCTTCATATTATCCATGTAACAAATTAACCTACACCATTCAGGATGCTGTAAACTCAAATATCTTCCCCATTTGTCACTTGTATCGCTGAATACCTACCCCTACATTTCAGACTGGTATGAAACCTACTCCAATGTTAAGAGCAAGGCCGTCTCCTACTGTGACCAAACTGCCTAAGAAAACTTAACACCCTGATGTCCCCTCACATGTAAGCAGTAAGCCAATAATTAAAGCCTTAAACCTTGCTTACTGTTTAAAGTTCCTAAAGCCATCAGCCTAACCCCAGGGACTCAGTGAGTCCACATATCCTGGTATTCCCCATTACAAAACCCCTCTTCCCCATATCAGTGGAACCCCTCCACATCAGTGAATTCTCACATATCCCTGTACTCCCCCATTCTGAATCCCTCCACATCAATGAATTTGCATATCCCTATACTCCCCCATTCCAAACCCCTCTTCCCAGTAAAAGCAAAAGGTCAAATGACCCCCCTCACTGGCCTCGGGGCAATCCTAACCAGTCAGTCATCGCTAAACGCCTGCTTCACTGAGCCCCTGACGTATCTCATACTTATTAATCCCCATAGTACTCCCATACCACACAAACTCTTACACACTGAACTGAGTAGGTAAAATTGTAACAGTACCAGTGACCTGATACTGTACTGCTCCAGCAATCAAAAGCCCCCTTGCCACAATATCTTTCACCTAATGAGATCACTTCTTTCATCCCATCAGTTGATACGAAGTTTTCATTGACACCATCTGTGACCCCATTGCGTAGCACTCCAGCATCTGAAACACCCAGTGTAGCACCACTATCTCTACAAGAAAAGAACACCCTCAATAAATCCACCTTCCTTTGCCACATCCAAGGGCCTATTACTACTTGCCCCATCCCAAAAAAAAATAAACACTCTTGTATGACAAAATATTGTTATGCTTTTTATTTTATTTTAAGTAGGCTTTATGGTGTGTACAAATTCCTCCTCTGACCCTGCTGGTTAACATTGTTAATAGGGTTCTATATAACTACGTAAGATGCGGCCCACTGCATAGACACCTTCACAGCCAACATTCTTCTCACGTAATTTTCTGTCAATTCTGTATATAAATCTCTCAGTGCATCAGAGACAAAGACAACAAACCAGAAACAAATCCGAACATGACCATACACACCTGGTATTAAGCTGAAATAGGCAGAATAAAGGAATGTGAAATAATACATGTTTCCGGAAGCGAAGTCTACAGCTATAAATTACTGTCATTTATTAAGTGTAATTCACCAGCCTTTCTCCCAAACAAATTGTTTTGGTAGACATTAAGGACAATGCTGTAATGTGACTAAAATTAAATAGCAATTACTATGTATGCCCAAAATGCAGATGATGTTATTCCTGGATGGGGGGCATCTACCCATGCCCCTGCACATACATTCCTGCTTCTTAGTAGCAGCTCAAATGTCTGCTATTGTCTTCTAATGTCAGTCTTTGGAATTCCCCTAATACACCATAACCACAACATTATGGAAAATAAATACTAAGTAAATAGAGAGGCCAAGATCTGGCAATTCCACTAACATCTGTACAGTTGAGAGGTATGCCATGACTCTGTGGCCACTCCAGAACACCCATTGCACTCTGACTTTGATGCAGATCCCATACTGCCTTTTTGTAAAAGTGGTAACTTGTAAAACCACACGGTAACAGCTGCCTAACAGAGGGGGTTCCTAATCTAAAATTTCTGGATGGCCAGACTTTGATGTATCCCCCAGCTAGCTTAATAAATAGTTATTTTCTGTAGGACGGAGTCAGTTGGCCTGTACCTAAAAGTGCATATCCCACCTGGAAATCTAACATTTGACACAGACAGCAATGAAAGGAGAAGAAAAGTAATTGGCACATTCAACAAACCAATAAATACACTCTTCTATCAATGTCGAGGATATTATGGCAGGCATATGGTAAACAACATGAGTCCAGGTACTTGAAAAGGTATTTTACTCTCCATGAAAGAGCTGGTTATGTAAAAAAACAACACATACATCTCAACTGTCCCAGATACCAGTTCCCAACATACTTCAACACAATAGGACTTGAAACCAGCACACAGCACTGAGAATTCTGGTTGATCCCTAAAATGTCTTCTGTAAAAGTTCCTCTGTACTACAACATTAAAGCAATTCAAATCAGCCAGTGATTTACCAGAAAATCCTTTTTTATTTCTTTTTTTGAATTTACCAGTTCCTACAACCTGTTAGAGCAAACAATCTTGACAAAGCCATGACCGTGGGGTGACCAAAGTGCAAAAATAGGGACACTTCCTTAAATATGGCTCTTACTAACTTAGAAAGTAGATGGACAATGGGTTTGCATTAGCATGAATTTTCTAAAGGGTACACGGCTCGAACTTTAGTGTCACTATTGCATGACTGCACCCTCACTGGATTTCTCAATGATTTGCCAGGAAACGTCCCTCTGTGAAATCTGTGCAGCTGAAAATGCAGCCATGCTTCAGTGTCCATTAGTGGCAGATCATGCATGAGTGGAGTCATTACTCCACTCCTCTCAGAGCCCACAAAACAGTCTGTAACATATTAATAGCATAGCGTGTATAGACCAGGTGGATGTTTTTTTGCCCTTCTCTAACAGTTACTGTTTAATTGCTCACTGTACTATCAAGATGGCAGGCTGCAGCTGAGGATATTATATCAGGGAATGGCTGCCATGATCTACACCACCATCAATGACTCCCAAGTGAAATGCATCAAAGGCTTTTCAAATTAACATTAAGAGAATTTGGTCAGTCATAGGTATGGTAACATTACAAGAGATTTACTGTGTTGTATGCATGTGGGGGTACTTGAAGTGTTCTATCATGTCTTCACAAGCGTTAAAGTCTGTCGTATTGCTTTTCTCAACCTGGTTGGATTTGATACAGGGATGTGAGCATCCACCAATGATACCATCCCATATCCCACCACTGATAAAGGAATACCACAGCAAAATCCAGCACTTAGAAGGATACCGGAACTCTCCCGCTCTACACACATTTTCCTACCCTGCAGACTTGCCTCAGTGAGCAAACAGTAACTGTGACATATCAACACTAGGAACAAAAAAAACTGCCGTGGAACAACAATACCCAAATTAGAGCATGACACAGTGAAAACAGAATAAACAAAATGACCTAAAACCACCCACCAACTACATTTTGGACACAACATTGGCTCAAAAAAAAAATAAATAAATATATATATATATATGTGTGTGTGTGTGTGTGTGTGTGTGTGTGTGTGTGTGTGTGTATATACATATATATATATATATATATATATATATATATATATATATATATATATATATATATATATACACACACACACACACATATACCCACCACCTGACTCCTACAACCAGCCACCAAACAATAACCCTAGGCCTACCTGTTCTCCCAGAATACTTACAAGGTCATCATGGACGTAATTCTTGCCTTAGCAAGTTCGTGCCAGAATGTGACTCCTTACCCAGTTGCACTTGAATAAGCCCCTTAAGCCCCCCCACCTTTACCTCATTTCCTCCCAGTCATCCCTCCTTTCCATTTAATCTTTTCCTTTCCCCCCACCCTCTTAGCTCCTAATATATTTATCTAAACCCACTGTGAAGATGTCCCTGGCCAAACAGACTTGTTACCAAACCTCATTTACTACATTTAAATGTTTTCAAAATCACAACTTTCAGATTACGCATTGCAGTTATGTTAAATGTGCATACTATATGGGTCAGGACGTACTTGGCTATCTAACAAAATCCAGGTTTCTATATTTCTACCTTCAGAAAGTTTCACTGAGTTACGTTTCTTAATAAATGTATGCAACATGTAATTCATTATTATAGAGCTAATCTTTAAATTTGCTTTTATAGTCAATGCTCCATGCCCTTAATAAATCTTCAGATTTGTAATTGATCCTAGATGTTTTTTTTTTTTTGTTTGAATTTGTCATTAATAATTAATCTTCATCCTTGAGGTCAACCTGGTGTACTTTCAAAATTTCCCACACATTTTCTGTGTCTGTCCCTTGTTTTGATCCAGTGAAATGTTGTGCGCTAAGGTTCACAGGAGATTACTAGGTTAACAGCTTAAGAGCTCTTACGAGCTTAGCCAGTAAAAGCCAATTTTACCCAATATATGGCCCTGGGGGAAGAGGATGGCTTGGATTTGTGCCTATGCCTTGAGCATCTTATAGATTGCCCCTGCCCATAAGGCACATAGGTACTAACCCAGGTGTAAATTTGCATTTCCCCAGCCATTGATACAAATTACATTTGAATAGGGCAAGGAAAGGGCTCTGTTTAACATGCATAGGAAGCATGTTCCAAAAAAGGGCAGTCTCTGAGATGCATATCTATTTCTCCTGCATGTTTTGTTTAAGTTGCTAAGTTTAGACCATGGATTGGGTGACCTTTGTGGTCTTTGACTTGCTAATTTGTAGCAGCTCCGTCAGCTCTGGATTTGTGAGTGTCTTGTAGGCTAGGCATAAGTTACCCTATAATAGTCAGCAGAAAAGTGAGTAAAGGGATAGGACTTTGTCTACCCACAGAGGACATGTTGATTCAGGAAAGTGAGTAAAGGGACAGGACTTTGTCTACCCACAGAGGAGATGTTGATTACACCCTGTATTTTCTTTGAGGAATCTGAGATATCAGTCCAGCTGATGTAAGTGCTTAGCTGAGTACATACTAGATGGAACATTGTACTTGATTAAAAACATCATTCTACAGACAGAATAATTTCCTCAATACAACATATAAGTTTGGGCCAGAAAATGACCTCATGAAGTAGGACTTAGAATATGAAGCATGAAATGAAGACCTTCAGGCATTAATTCATCTGGAATATCATCACAGAAGGGAAGATGTTAGTACTGTTTGTTTTACATTTGAACAGTACATGTATATGTATACTCCCAACTCACATATAAAAAAAGATGGCAGATATCTGAACCCAGCCTTTTTGAAAAGGGAACTGTTATACCTGCCACGTGTACAGTCTTCCTAATTAAAATGGAAGAGTGGCCCAAATGCTTTTCCATCCTTTTATTAATCAAGTTCATTAGGGACAGAAATAGGTGCCACTCTTTTGCTGCCCTTTTATTTTCTTTATTTTTTTATTTCTGGGGTATCAAAAAATTCATTTTCTTTCATGCCGCTATATTAAAAGATATCCATTCATTGTTTTGTGGGCTCCTTTCAAATCCGCATCAGTTTTCAAAATATAACCATATCTCCTGCAGTGGATTACTGTGTGTACTGTGGTCAACCGTGACCAAATTATATAAAATGCATATTAAAAAATGTGATCCTGTTATAGTGCTTACGTTACTCATAAAGCTTATATTATAGTACTGATAGCATCCAGTGTTAATTTTGCAGATCCAACACCTGACATATTTCTAAATTTGTTAGTAGATGCCTCCTGTTTGATTCAATTTGCAGCTACAGTTTGCATTTTCTCTGTTGCCTTTCAACTTTATATGATTAGGGCTGGCAGTATGATATAGTAATTCTGAAGTATACAGTGCTTCCACCTTTGACTTTTTTATTCAATGTTCTCATGATTTAGTGCCCCCAAAAGCTTAATTCTTACTCCTATTTCTTAGAAGGCTTCCCCATCCACCCGTGATTCAGTATCTTGGAAACTGCTTGCTTATGTTAAAAAAGACCAAATGATTTCTACAATTTGTTGTGTGCTGATTGGAGAGTTACTCCCTTCCCTGGGGTTGTGTGACCATGAACTTGATACATCTGTTTATCTGTCTATCTATAGGAGTAGGAGCTTTCCTCTCATCATGCCTCTCAACCTCTTAGTGTCAAAATATGTAACAAAGCCAGAAATAATATTGCCACAAAGGTCCAGAAATTGAGACAAAATTGTAAAATTGTTCTCATAAACTTAGAAAGTTGCTAGAATAAAAAATTTTGTATTAGCATGCCTTTTTGAAGGATATGATGATTAAAACTCAAATATCTACCATCGGTGGGTGGGATTGCCCTAGGAAAAAGCAATTGTTTTGAGATGTTTTCTGCTGTCTCAAAGCAGAGGCTCCTATAAATCCTACCTTTCTGGGAAGAAAATAGATTTTGACAAAAACTCCAAGCTACGAAGTTTTTCAAAAAAAAAGCTAATCTCATTTTGCAGGACTATGATTATGGATTTAATGAATCTTTGCATAGCTGAGAACATTTGTAGACCTGTGCTTGGATTCAGGGACAGCATCCGTTTGTGAATCTCAAATGCCAAATAGACTCCAGATGCGCCGTGCCAGAGAGCCCTTATCAAAGCACTAGAAGACATGGTTGAGAAATCCAAACCTGTGCCTTTTGTTATCAAAGGCAGGCATTCTTCTCAGTACTCATTTACCTGTCACCCCACCCAGATGTTCTTTGCATAAAGTGCATACCCTCACTTGTCTTAAATACTATGCTGGATGGTAGTGAAACCATTCAGCATGGAAAGAGCCAGAGTGTGCTTTGTTTTCACTGAAGGGCTGGCAGTCTACCCAGACCTTGGTTATATCATGGCAGTGTAACCTTGAAATGGAAAATTAGCTTCTTACATATAAATACTGTAAAGAAAGAAAACACAAAATATGTTGTATTTAAAATGTGTGTTATTGAGCCAAACATCTCCTTTAACATAAACTACAATTGCAGTTTAACAGAGAGCTCTTATGTTGGTGATGTATTATATTGTGCATTGATATTATTCCTTATTAGTACATTATGGTCAGGCATATAAAAGTAGTCAGAATCTTTGCTATACCTTCCTTTATATTGCACTGGGCATAGAAGAAGCTTTCAAATGGCTGAGTCATTTGCATTGTTTTTGCAACTGCACACACCTGGTTAAAATGATAATATATATATAAAATGATGTATAATAATATATAATATAGGTAATATAGCTTTATGAATTAATGCCACCCTTCTCTGCTATCTAAAACATCATGCTCTGTTTTCACAACTATAATCCTCCTCTATCGCCTCATCTCCTTTATCTTGTGTCTCCTCCCTTCCTTCCTTTTCGGCTGCTCTGACTCTTTATTTTATCTTTCTATATCCTAGATTTTGAACAAGTCTTTATGGTATCAAGTATCCTTTCATAAAACCTGATAATCTGTGCACCCTGATGATATTGCAGTGCATTTACCTTCCTGTATTTAAAAAAATGCATTCATATGCATCCCATGTAACTGATATTTTTAAGAGACTCTGACGTAACCAATGTCAAGGATGTCTAACTAATGGTGCTGTTGCTTTAAAATGAAACTGACTGTAAATAATGAATAAAGTAAATGATATTCGTGATGTTTGTATAACAGAACTTTTCTTCCTGGCCTCTGCTGAAAAAGTGCACTGTTTAGTTAGACTTTCCCAGTAAACAAATGCCAATATATATAAATAGATTTTGCTGTGGCTGCATTTTGTTATGAAGTTTGGTTTACTTAGAGTTTTGACGATGCAACATTTTTTTTCAGAAGTTTTCTTTAAATCAGCTAATAGGACAAAATTTAGCTCTATAATACTTTGTCTAGATTAGAACCCAAGTGAGGACTGACCTTTTAATGTTATAGCATAAGTATTGAACATTCTACACGTGTACCAGCACTTTCTCAATAACATTTAATGCTTGTTCTGCAAATGCCTGTTTTGCTGAAGGTCCCCGCTCCAGGACAACATTCTATCCAGCATTTTTTTCTGTACTCTTTCTGCAGACTATCTCTGGCCTTAAAAAAAAAAGTGAAACCATATGTATATGTTCACTGCAAGCATGTTCTAGAAGGAGTATGCAGAAGCTTTCAAGCTTGTTCTGATTGAAGGTTCACTCTTTCATACCTTTGCATTTCTACTAAATCCTTATGAATCTCGGCTACTAACCTACTTTATTTCTATGTTTTTTCCCAAGCAATAATTTTAAATCAGTTGTAGAGAGATATTTTATTATCTCGGTCATTCATAGCTACCACTACTTAATTTTCATTGTTTGTTCTTTTTCTAATGGTGACTTAATCTCATTTCATGTGCCCTTATGTCACAACTGTTTTGTCAAATCTAAACAGTTTTCGTACTTTCTTCTTCTGTTCTTTGGGAATATGTTATTTTCCCTCCGTTGACAATATAAATATTCATTTCATATTATCTGTTGTGACCAGAAGCTAGGTGCACTTGGCCTGCCTTGTTAATGTACAGTACAGTCTTATTATACTATTCTGAAGGATTTGTAACCCTAAGTAGTTGATCTGTAGGTCTGACTTCTTATAGGAACTGTTCAGTCATGTGCTAAAATATTATATGCATTGCCGGTAACACTGCTATCTTTGTCATATTTATCTTATACCACTGAAAGACAGAAAACTGAGAAAATGTTTCCCTCACTGTTTTGTTTGTAACTTCCATAATCAAGCATTAACTATCTATAAGCCAGTTCATGTATGGTTCTTCATAGCTTAGAGGGTTTCTCATTCATCCCAAACCTCAGATTTCTTAAACAGAGGCTTTAGAAAGAAAGCAAATAACAGAGGTATGTGTCATTACTCTCACGTTGTCCTACTGGTTATTAATATTTCATCATCATTTAGTCTGCACATTGAAAGTCATCAACTGTACTTGCTAAACAAATCTCTCAAGAGACTTTAGTTTTGAGCATTACAACACACAGGAAGTATCACTGTGCTTTGATAGAAATATTTGAGTAGACTCCATGCTCAATATAATAATTGGTAGAGGCTGATTTGTGGCAACATTCTTTCAGCATGTTGAATAATTTCCAATTTAACTAAGGTCACAGCAAACACTGCGACTTTGAGGCTAAACTGAAAAAAATATTGATGTAGTGGATTCAGACGTGTATACTTTCTGATAATGGGCTGTACTCGCATGTTAATTTAACTTTATTTATGTGGCAAATATTCTTGCTGAATGTTACCTATATACATAACAGCAATATTTACATTGATTTAATATAAATCAGATTGTTACTTTGTAAGTTTCTCTTTTATATTGCACCTTTCAAGTCTGTTTCACGGCTGAAAAGGACCATATAACCAGCCCACTAAACTGATTACGAAACAGCAATAAAAAAAAATGTTTAAATACATCTGCACACTTAATGTCACTGTGTGTTACCTGTCTTCATCTGTCATATCATTTATGTGCCTGACTGATTAATTTTGAGTCATTGCATCTACGTGAACTGCCTTTGTCATGTAGGCATTCCAGGATTCATAGTTACTGCCCATAATGGTACTGTTTTATTAATTTTGAAAGCAGACTGTTTCTTCTCTGATAGGATATGTGTGCTTATTCTAAATCACTTTTACTGTTATTTTGTTAGTAGATGACATTAATGATGCATTGCTTTATTAAGTTACAAGAATAGGTGATTTCTGTATGTTTAGTTTCACTTTTCTAAATTCAGTGCCAGTAGTGAAACCATACATTGTATGTCATTGTCTCTCACTTTATACGATAAGGAAAATTTTCATTGTCCTTAATTTGGAATATTTCATTTCTGCACACACCAAAAGTAGTTGTCCAAGTGTTTGACCCTGTTTACACTTTTATTACTTGTTTTTATAATCTCCCATGTACAAGATGGATGATAAAGTAAAATAGATATAAATTTGTATTTGTTTCTTAGGGTAACCTGTAATCAGTGTCTAGACTTGTATTGCCCATTTTACTTTGAGTTCTGTAAGTAAACAACAACAGATAATATCAGATAGCATTTAATAAACTCCTCCCCCAGATGGAACCATCTTATATCTGCCACATTAAATCTTGAATTTCACATGATCGGGAAGAATAGTGATCTCTTCATCTGTAGCCTTCCATGTAGAAAAATATATTGCATTATTTCTGTACAGACTCCACCCTTGTCTTCCCATGCTATGTTTGTCTCCTTATTTAATATTTATCTATTTTCTTCTGCCCTTTTGGAATTTGTCTTTCTTTGATAATATAAATAGTGCTGACAAATGACCTATCATTGTCTCCCCATTGGAGGTGCACTTGTATGCATTTTTATGGCTTCTTAGATAAATCTGCACCTATTTCATTGCCCACCAGACTCAGATACTGTAATATTGTTTTAATCATCAGGTATCTGAAAATGTACAATCATACTGGTAGCGTTGTTGCCTCACAGCAAGAGGTTCTCCCGCTTGATTTTCGGTTGGAGTGCAGGGAGTGCCTTCTGTGTGGAGTCTGCATGTCCTCCCCACTGTTGGGTGGGCATTCAAAAGACATGCGTAAATGGACGTGCCTTCACTGAAGGTTGGACGTTGAGCTGGCACCTCGGCGTTCATGAAAATCTACTGCCAATCATTAGCGGACCGGAGTTCCGCTGTGGTGACCCCTAACCGGGAAAAGCCGAATGACCAATATATTGCCCGATGTCACCTCAGACAAAAATAAAATAACTCTAACCCACTTTTTGTGTGCAGTGTTCTCTTTGCCCAGGATAACTCCGTATCATCTCAGCTATCTGCACTTGCATAGTGTGTCCACCTTCTATTCTTCTGATCATGGTCGCTTTCATTTTCCTGTATTCTTTCCTTTTTATTTTAAGTTGTTTGCTTATGTACTTAATTACATATGCACTTACTTTGTTTATGGCACTGTTAGCCTTGTGTACTCCTATGTGTTAGTTCTGTTCATTTCTTTTAAAGATGGCACACATTCAACCTTTGTTCCAACATAGCCTTGCACCCCCAGATGCTCTACCCATTTAGAATATCAGCATTGTTGCAGACCCTTTGAGCCATTTGCAGAGAGACATGATCTGAACTTTAATCTCTTCAAGAGTTCATGCTGATCCAAGTCATTATTCAGAAAGCCTACTGACTCCTTTTATATTTAATTGTTTCTGATTAGCTTACTAAGCTCCTTGTGTGCTGGCATTTGAACTTAAGGAGATGGTACACAAAATTACTGAATAATGACAGCCACAGAAGTGTTTTATCAATCAGCCTCCTTTTTTTTCCTTGATATCACCATACCGAGACTGTGGTTTGGTAATAATTATAAAGAGCGTCTTCTGTGTGGAGACATGCATGAATGGGCATACCTTCGTTGAAGGTTGTCTGTCAGGGCCGGCAACTCGGCACGTAAAAATCTACTGCCAATCATTTGAGGACCGGTGTTCCGCTGTGGCGACCCCTAACTGGGAAAAGACAAAAGACACAGCAACAACTGTCCTTCTTTAGCAAAAATAAATTAATTCAATATGTTTGATATTGCTTCCTGCTTCTCCTTGGCTTCCCATCAGGAGACAGGATTCAGCAAACAATGTAAGTTACGACATAGCTGCCTTCCAAAGTATTTTCAGAATATACACCACACACTTGGACAAATGTTATTTCAAATTATTTAAGTAACATAACCAAGGCAAAGGCAGTAATCCAGCCTCATGGCCAAGTGGGAATATCATACCTTGCAGCTTCAAGATCCAAGGTTCACTTCTGATTTCAGAGGGATTTCTGGTGTTTTTTGTCCTCTTCATGTTCGTGTTTGTTTTCGCTCTGCAACCTCCTTGATTTTCTATCAGGATGTTGCTGTTTGAGAGGCTACATATCTATATCTATATAGTATGTGTGTCTGTATACAACTAGCAATGTATCTATTTCTGTATATATATATATATATATATATATATATATATATATATATATGTAAATATGTATATGTAAATATTTATATATGTATAACTATTTTAATGTGTCATATATATTTATATCTACACACACACACACACACACACACACATATATATATATATATATATATATATATATATATACATATATATATATACACATATATATATATACATATATATATATATATATATATATATATATATATATATATATATATATATATATACATAAACCCATGTGTATATTAAGTCTGATACTGTTTGCCCTCAGGTAAATCTTGTAGTAACCCCATGAACAGTCACTGCCATACACAGAGTATTCTTGGTAAGTAGGGAATGGAAGTAGATTGCTCAGCCTTTCTTCTGTAACACACACACACACACACACACACACACACTACATAGGCACCTGTGGACAATTTAATCATGAATTTACCAACAGCATGTCTTGGGTATTTAGGAGGAAATTTCACCACCTAGAAGCACACACACACATGCACATGGAGGGACATGCAGTATCCAAAAGAAAAAAAAAACATTTTGCTGCAAGGTCACTGGAAGGACCAGTTTACCTTTCCAGTTAACAGCAAATAAAAAAAAATCAAGGTGATAGGCATGGTTTTCCTCCCCAGCAATACTAACTCTCCAAATTCATTGTAGTATTATCACATTCTAATATACAGCACAGAGTATATAATTAAAAGTTAAAAATTGTGTAAGCTGTTTGTATTAATATATTTTCATTTTACGTGTACAAGATTGAAAGAAAGATCCATGTCTTCAAGGCTTTGTTTGAAAACCTCATTGTATTTCTCAAGTGTTTTTTCTTTGAATCTATATTAGAGGAAAGTCATTACTGTGCCTTATCAGGATTATAGCATGCTAGGAATTAATGTTCTACAGATCTTAGATGTTATTGTCCGTTACTCCTGGCTTGCAGTTTTCCAAAGTGTGAGTAGAAATTCTTCCCTCCATAGAGCAGACTGTGTTGTAGTAGGTAACTTGTCTTATATGGAAGGGAGTTACTGAACCCTTCTCATGATCTGGCTGCTTGTTTAACAGGGAGATGTTCCATCAGTGGCTCTACCAGTGAGTGACATTGATTGATTGGTTGTCAGCACTACTTGAGAGGTGTATCTCAGCAGTAAAAAAAAAAAAATAGACCAGAACTCCTGACATTTCTTTGCTTTGTACACTATGCTCTGAGTAATAACTCAAACATTTTTCCACTTTTCGCAGTTTCATTTCTTTCTGCAATGCCACATTCTGTCCGTCCATTACTCACTCTTACAAGGGGATTGTTTTTTAATTGGAATTAATGTATTGTATCAGTGTCATAAGTATGTTATGCAGCAAACTTTGCTATCCTATATCACTTGTTTGAAGGCGGTGCACATGTATGATTTCCCCATATATGTGTCTCAGCCTACTGAGATTATTAATTATGCTTTCTGGTGACAAGAGACTGTTGGTTTGAGGCTGTTTTGGGACACAATGTTCTATACTGTAAGTGAGGTACCTTGACTCCCCGGTTTATGCAAATAGTCGCAACATTTCAGCCGATGCTTGCTGGTGTCATATCTGCCTTATCCAATGGTATGGTTATTACAGCAGTACTGGGAAGTGGAAAAAACACATGTTCACCCTCTACAAAGTCCTAGTACTTAATCCAAAGTTCTGTGAAAGTTATTTTCTTTTCAGATGCTACCTTACACTGAGCTGTTTAAACTAGCAAGTCTGCAAAGTACATCTCTGCCAGGCTTTCTGATTACAAATTAAGTATATTCAGACCCCACTGGACTTGATATTGTTTCAAACAAATACTTTTGTTGAGTGAGATACAGCAGAGTGTGTGATGTAACCACCTCTGACTGTTTTGAACCTCAGGTGTTTGTTTTGGTGTGCCAGTTTAGGTTTATTCCCAGATGGTATTATATTACAGGTAGCAGCAGTAGTTAAGGCAACTAGTATCTGCCAATTCTTGTATGACTGAGCTAAAACACCCTGCATTTCTGAAACAATGCATTGAGCTGATGAATGTGCCAAGTAAAATTAAGCACTGTAACATTACGTAAAAGAAGATTGACACTGAAACTCTTGACTGTCGGTACACACATCAAAATAAATACTATAGTGCCTACTAATTGCCATACTCATTGTTTCATTCATTTGCTAAACCCATACATACTCAGGTTGCCTTAGAAATTGATTGCTAAGAATAACAGACTGGTGTGATACACATCTGTATGAGAAAACTGAAAACAGAATTTAGAGGAATGTTCAGCTGAAATGTCAGTATTCCACAGTGGCAAGTAACACGTTTTCAAGCAGACAAACCATGTCTCTCTTATCCTGCCTGTATTTCTTAACAATCTCAGTAAAATTATTATGACCAGCTATATTTCCTGTACTTTGATTTGTACGAATTTTAATCCTGAAGCAGTTGTAAAATCAGAATGTCAGAGTATGTAAAGAGTTACAGGAGCAAAATTAGTTAGGTGAGGCATCAGTTTAGAACTAACAGCATGGAGCAGTTATTGGAAACATAATAGTATTTGCTATTTTGTAGGGTAGGGACTAAACTTGAGACATCCAATATAATACATTTCCTAGTGATGCTGTAGAAAGAACACAGATCAACAAATTCTTATAAACTGCATTATGTTTAATCATATGCTGGCAATATCAAGGGAAAGACAGACCAGCAAGTAGGCCTAGTGATATGGTGAGCTTAGGCAGAGGCTTGGATACAGAATTCCTAGGAAGCAGCATACAGAATTTTGTACTGGGGAAAGGGAAGCCCTGAAAATAAAAGATGGGCTGGCTGTGATCTCTAACTTTTGATTGTTCACTACCAGATCTTACTGTCATTGTAGCTAATGTCCTCATGTGTTCTGTCAAGAAATATAAAAATGGTTTAGGAAAATGCAAGAGAAGACTGTTGTGCACATTAAGAGTTTTAAGAACAGAAAAGTAGTCATCCGAGAATGTTGTGCCCGTCTGAAGTACAGTTGCTTGGCTGTTATGTTTTAAGATTTTTTAAAAGGGAAACTCAAGTTGCTACATATGCATTCCTATTAGAAAAGACCAAACAGGAGCAGGACAAATGTGTCTTTTAACTTTTTAAAAGGGATTAGCAAAATATTCTTACTTGTTTTAGTGATAAAGATTTCCATCTCTTAATGAGTCAGATGAGATTAGTGGCTTGAGAAATGCTGAAAAGATTTGAGGGGGTATTTTGTTCACTGGCAAAGTGAATTAATTATATAGAATAGGCTGCCTAATAAGAAGCTATTTACTATAATCTGACCACAATCAGTAAATCTGATAAACACCATACCCCTCACGTAGAGCTTGCACGGTCAACCAAACTTGACAGAAAAATCGACGACCAGCAAGATAGTTCCAAAGCTTTATTCCATATCGAACACGGACATAAAAATGCCCAAAATACCACCAGTATAGTACTTCAAACCGGTTTCGGCCTCAAGCCTTCATCAGTGAAAAAAATAATGAACTGAATCCAAGTGACTAAAGCACTCCTTATATATGAAACCCATAAATATTCCACCAATCCTATTGGTTATACTTGTAACAGTTTAACATATCTATCTTATGACCAACATTAGAGCATGAATATTACTTGTTGTGTTGCCATAAAACCATAAATCATATAAAATGAAACTATAAATGGCCTGACTGTGTTGGAAATTATTCTACACCTGAGTATTTAAACATATATCACAATACTTGTATGCACACATACATATATACATATTCATTAGATACACATGTCTACACCCACATATATAGTGCAGCATCTATATCATTATGGACCATGAGGAAAAACTTCCACATACAAATAAGATGAAACCTATATTAGATAAATGTTATATGATATAGATTGTTGATAATGGACTATTATGAACCATATATCCATAAAGTCAAACACTATTATATAGGAAAAATTCAAACCACCATGCAATCGAATAAATGTAATATAAAGACAAATATAAATACCACATATAAACATATATATGTATATATACATATACATGTATAAAATTGGAACCCATCCGGGGGCCAAAAAGTGTTGAATACCTATAGGACAACTACATAAATGAATTAAAATTCATAAATGGTCATTAAGACCTGGAGAGAATAGGGCCCCCAGATGGATAATCCAATATTTTTCTTTAACCGTAAGTGTGTTTTCCCAACCTTGTTGGTGACTTCTGTCTCCCATAATTCGATCGATGATAGTAAACATAAAATTAAACATAAAATTATTCTTTGTCACATGACGAAGGTCAGTCAGCCTTCTTTAACTTAGAAAAGGCACTTAAAACATTACGGGCAAATATATGGCATCTTAGGCTATTTAAAGCCTACTTATTCAAAATGTTGGTTCCTAGGGGACTCAGGATCCGGTTAAAACCGATGGTCAGCAGATCTGAACAGAGGCTAATGGATGAATGGAATGAGGCAGTTCAGGAAGGCTCTATGAGATTTGTACAAATACTGACTGACTATTACGAAAGAATTATTGACATAAATATATTGGAAGTCAAAGAACTGAGTACAAAATGTAAGTCATTTGAGACCAATAGCAATTATGAAACCATGGTCAAGAATCTTTCTAGAGAACTTACCCAATATGATAAAATGACGAAAGAGAGGAAAATTAAAAAATTTACCAGGGATGTCACTGACTATAGTCGTGGACGTCCCTTTGAAATTCAGAGATCTGTTAGATTTAAGGATGTCAATATGGGTAAGGGCAGGGTTGAGCCAAGAAAGAGGCCCAGATCTATCCTTAAACGCAAGGATCAATCATATACCAGTACCTCTGGTGAGGAATCTTCTTTCACTGACAGTGATGGGGCTCCATCAGGTAACTCACCAGCTAAAAACAAAAGTAATGCTCCTATCCCTTTAGGAGGAACAATAAACACAGAGGGGGGCGTAAACATTCCTAAAGGTTTAGAGATGGATTCGATCGATGGGTTGATACAAGTGCTTTTGAAATAAATGACAATGTGTTTAATAATGTTCTCAATCTTTCCAAAACTGCTTTGACTACAGATCAACACAATATTCTAAATAAAGGCTTGGGATTTATACCTAGCTTTTTTTGTGATCAATATCAGACAGTTACAGATTTATTAGAGTTCTGTCGGTGTCTTAACCTTAAAATATTTTTTTCAGATCAAGACAATAGTAACCCACAAAGATCTACTGAATTCAGATTTTTAAAATCCACATTCCAACCACCCATGAATATGCATGTAGCTGCTTTTCAACAAGCAGTACTTGGAGAATTACACTTTCCATCTTATACCACTGATATATTAACTGACAGTATTAATGAGGCAGAAAGGAAAGCCCTAATGGAACTTAAAAATAATAATAAAATAGCCATTTTACAGGCAGACAAAGGAGGAGCTGTGGTTATTTTGGACATGGATTACTACATTCAAGAGGGTCTACGTCAACTATCCGACTCCAAATGTTACATGTATATGGGTATTGACCCGACTCCGACATTCAAAAAGGAAATTGATCAATTTTTACAGAATGCAGTGGAAGAAGGGATTATTACTCCCAATACAGCCAAACATTTGATGGTTAAGGACCCATGTAAGCAAATATTATATCTGCTACCCAAGATGCACAAATCCTTGACTTCCCCACCATGGAGACCCATTGTTTCAGGCCATGGTTCATTGACGGAACCACTATCAGTCTTTTTGACTGAACAATTGCAACCCCTTCTAGTTCATGTTAGAGCAAGAATAAAGGATACTACGCAATTTTTGCAAATTATAGATGATTCACAAATTGAACCGGACTGGTTATTATGTACACTAGATGTGAAATCTCTATATACCAGTATCCCACATTGGGCAGGGCTACAAGCACTTCAATTCTGGCTCGAGAAGTCAAATTTATACTCACCCGGCTTTAATACACTTATCATCTGTATGTCCGAGCATGTTTTAAACAAAAATATTTTATATTTTCAAGGGGATTATTACTGGCAACTCCAGGGCACAGCAATGGGAGCATCTTTTGCTCCCATTTATGTGGACCTGTTTATGGCCTATTTGGAGGAATGCTTGATCTACAATACATCACATAACATCTATCTGATTGAAATGGACATTTGGAGAAGATACCTGGATGATTGCTGGATGGTGTGGCGTGCTGATACGGAATATCTTCAGGAATTCCTCGAATATCTTAATAACAATGTTTGGGGCATTGAATTTACAGTTAACAGCAATATGAATTCCATTGAATTTCTGGATGTTACAGTTTATAGAAATTCAGATAATACGTTGGGTACTAAAATACATCGCAAATACCCAGAGTATAACACATTATTACATGCATCCAGTATGCATCCACGCCACACCATCTGCAATATTCCCAAATCCCAGTTTCTTCGGATGAAACGCATAAGCTCTACAGTAGAAGATTATGAGGATGCCAGTAACGACCTAACGAAACGATTTTTGGACAGAGGATATCGTCCTTTTGATATTATATCTGCCAAAACATGTTCGGACCTACAACCTAGAACTAAGTTGTTGGAATATAAGACTAAGCAAGTCAAGAAAGGTGCTACTGCCCTGAGATTCGTTACAACTTATGGAAGAAACCATCAGATCATACGGAATATCATGGACAATAATTGGAATATCCTACAGGCTAATGAACATCTTAGACAAATATTGGGTGACCGATGTCAGTTTTCTTATAGAAGGGGTAGAACATTGGGTTCTCTCTTTTCACATTATAAACATCATGATAGTGGGGGAGCCAAATACAAACAGTTAACTATTAGTGGTAATGAACTAGTGGGTACATTTCCATGTGGGCACTGCATATCCTGTAATCAGGTTAATAAAACCAAACAATTCAGCAGTGCCAATACAAGTAAAGTGTATGATTTAAGAATTTTTGGAAACTGCTCTAGTAGCTGGGTTATCTATTTAGCCACATGTCATTGTTCATCATTTTATGTAGGTAAGACTTCACGTTCTTTAAGGATTAGGATTGGTGAACACAGAAGTAATATCAGAAACAAAAAAAACACTAATGACTTGTATCAACACACACTTTAACATCCTTCAGCCAATTTTATGTTTACTATCATCGATCGAATTATGGGAGACAGAAGTCACCAACAAGGTTGGGAAAACACACTTACGGTTAAAGAAAAATATTGGATTATCCATCTGGGGGCCCTATTCTCTCCAGGTCTTAATGACCATTTATGAATTTTAATTCATTTATGTAGTTGTCCTATAGGTATTCAACACTTTTTGGCCCCCGGATGGGTTCCAATTTTATATATGTATATATACATATATATGTTTATATGTGGTATTTATATTTGTCTTTATATTACATTTATTCGATTGCATGGTGGTTTGAATTTTTCCTATATAATAGTGTTTGACTTTATGGATATATGGTTCATAATAGTCCATTATCAACAATCTATATCATATAACATATTTATCTAATATAGGTTTCATCTTATTTGTATGTGGAAGTTTTTCCTCATGGTCCATAATGATATAGATGCTGCACTATATATGTGGGTGTAGACATGTGTATCTAATGAATATGTATATATGTATGTGTGCATACAAGTATTGTGATATATGTTTAAATACTCAGGTGTAGAATAATTTCCAACACAGGCCATTTATAGTTTCATTTTATATGATTTATGGTTTTATGGCAACACAACAAGTAATATTCATGCTCTAATGTTGGTCATACGATAGATATGTTAAACTGTTACAAGTATAACCAATAGGATTGGTGGAATATTTATGGGTTTCATATATAAGGAGTGCTTTAGTCACTTGGATTCAGTTCATTATTTTTTTCACTGATGAAGGCTTGAGGCCGAAACCGGTTTGAAGTACTATACTGGTGGTATTTTGGGCATTTTTATGTCCGTGTTCGATATGGAATAAAGCTTTGGAACTATCTTGCTGGTCGTCGATTTCACAATCAGTAAATAACAGTAAATGGAAAAAGGGCATCTACTAAATATCCTAGGCCTTCATATAGGGTTTCGTAATTGTCAGCAGATTAAATGGCTTGAAGATGTCCTGCTTGCCAGGCCACTGCTATAGGGGCAGAGAATCTACTTTTACCACCAGTGAATAGGGAGCGTAGTAGATGTCAGTGGCTGGAGGACGACTGTCTTATCTCATGGAATGGTGTATTTGATACTAAATCACTGCTTCCTGTTAATGGATGGGAGGACTGTGGCAGTTAGAAAACTGTGTATATTTCAGCACCATTGAATACACAGGAAACAATCCCATGGGAATACGCACATACAACCATGAGTCAGTATCACTGCCTGCAGGCACTGACTTTGGGGTGGAGGCATCAGTATTTACAAGAACCACCAAACATCCTGCAGTTTTTTAAGTCACTACAAATTCTGTTCAACACTGTGTTTATGGGTACAGGATGTAGTGTTGCCATAAAAAGCATACTGGGAGATTGAAAGCAGTATGGGGTAGGTAGAACCAAATGAAGAGAGATCTGCTTCAGTCAAATGTAGTCATGCATTTTGCATTTTTATAAATATGCTACATAACTGAAAGTGATTGTGAAGTCTCAAATTAGTTTACTTTTTATCCTGTTCTAATTTATCATATTTTATTTTTAGAGGAACCATATTTTTTTTAACAAGCGCGCATGCGCACACACACACACACACACACACACACACACACACACACACACACACACACACACACACACACACACACACACAAACATTGCAGTATTATTGTTTTTCTGTCTATTGCAAGTACTAAAATGCCTCAGTGTTCTGACAAGAGTCATGACAGAGTATGTTCAGATAGTGCATGTAAACAACCTGGCTACTGAGGGCAAAAGTGCCATTTAAAATGAAATGGCACAGGGTGCTGTAGTAGTCCAGAAAGAACCGTACCAGAGCATGAAGCACCATTCCAAAGTCCAAAGCTTGGGTCATAGCTCTCAGACCTAATTATATTCTTCAAATAGAAATAAGAAGACCTAATGATGGCTGTCCTCTTGTCTTTAAATGTCAGCTGTCACACACAATAAAGCCAGCATTATGAATGCTAGCAGAAATTTCATTTATTTCCATGCATATAACTAATAGGAAAAGAAAATTAAATTTTGGTGGATAGACAGTGGTTTTAGTCTCAGCCAGATTAGGTACTGGTCACTGTTTGGACATCCTGTCAAGAAATGAGTCCCATCATGCCTTTAGAAATGAAATATCAAGCAAACTATCCAAAGAAAAGGGGAAATCCCATTGGATGTACCATCAAACTGATAAGAAATAGCTTTCCTAACCATATCTTCCCTAACCACCTACAGGTACGTTGAGAAACAAGGGGGTTAGGATCAAACTCTGAGGCAGAGTAATAGCCCGAAGAATTTAAGCCTGACAGGCACCCTCTGGGTGCATCCAGAGAGAGAGATTTGATGGATTCTTGAAGGGCACTGATGTGGTACTCGACAGTCCAACTTCATTCACTCAGTCAAGGTCCACAATGTCAAAAGCTGCCAGCAGATTAAGCAAAACCAAGGACCAGTATTCACGCTGATTGTTATCATCAGAAAGCGATTGCAAACGTAAGGAGGCAGTCTTCATATGCTACTTTGGTTTAAAACTGGAGACATATGGATCCAAAAAGGCACAAATGTTAAGTGTAACTACAGCCATTCATAAGCAATCTTCTCTGGCTTATTCCTGGTTTATTGACTTTTTTGGTTCTCACTAATGTTCCCAACAAATAGTAGGTTCAAGACAGTCTTGTAATTTTACCGGCTTTTATCATCCAAAGTTGACCAAAGCCTCTTTTAAAGTAGCTGAGAATAACATCCTTAATGAGGTGTCAGCAGTCTGAAGAATAAGCAGTCCATATAAATTGATGCAATATTTTTTTCACCCTCAAGAGGTTAAATGCATCACTGAAACTGCATTCCTAAATTCAACTCATCATAGTTCACATAATCTTTGCTGGCCCAGCATATTTCTAAGTTACCCATTTCAGTGAACCCACTATGATCAATGGTCCTATATTGGAGAAAAGTAATTCTTATCATGATAGCCTTGTCTCCAGAAAACCATGGAGCAGGCTCAAATTCTTCAGATGTAAAATAATGTACGTGTACTCAGACAAGGTTACCTGATTACTTATCTGACTGACTCTGCTGGTAAACTGACACTTGAAAGAGTGCTAGTGGACAATTTAATGCATTTATATGCATGTTTGTGTGTACGTATGTGTACACACACACACACACACACACACACACACACACACACACACACACACACGTGGGAGAAAGACTGAGGGGAGACATTTTCCTTGAGTGGCCATATCTTCATTCTGTAAAGCACTTAAATGTTATGAAATATGCATTGTGATGAATGACAAAATAATCATAACGACACCATTAAGTCTGCAAATATATATAAATGAAATGATTGTGAGATGCTACAGCTTGTTGTATAGTTAGCCTGGTTAGCTGAGCATCTTGACTTAAACCACCACACAAACATAACATACAATATAAAGTGCTATCTGTACTAAAGCTAAATGAACATCTCCAAAGCTTCTGTGGATTATCACCTAATAGCTATAAATGTACTCCTATCAAAACCTGTATATGCAAACAGCATTATTGCTGTCATCAGAAAATACAAAATCCATGCAATCAGCAGCTAGTGTAAGATATACAGCTTTATCAGTTTACTAATATTGAACATCATTGTATTGCCCTGTCAAAACTAACAGTAACAGCAAGAACAACTCTGTTTTCCAACAGCATTACTTGTTAAGTTAGTAACGCAGCATTACTGGTCTGTGCTAGCTAATCAACTGCATACAAACACCTGTTACTCATGGGGACCCTTCCTTGGCCTTCCTGTAGGGGAAAAGAGATTCTCCAAAACAATCTCAGCAATTTGGAATAACCTGACACACAATATCAGAAGTTGCCAAACCCTTGCTGACTGAAAACAAAAAGGCTGACATCTACAGCAGCAGAATAAGGCAGGACAAAGTATTGCTAGTCGGAGCTCATGTCCTTTAACAGATAGCATGCCACAGACATCTGAAGAAATCATTACAAATGATGCTGCTTTTCATGTGAATATTATACATAGTACAATTTTGTCCTTTAATAAACCCGTGTTTCTCCATATGTCCTTAGTATTAGCATAGCTGTTTTATTATTGTTGTTCTTATCAGTATTATGTATTGCTCTCTCTCCAGCTTTAGTATTTAATACCCACTTTCATGATTTCAGTCATAGTATTTTTCAAAATAAATTATTTGTCTCACCACAAATTAAAATATCACACTTCCTAGTGAACAACTTTATGCACAAATATATATATGACAGAGGTATATAAGACCTAAAGTATGCAAATAGAACTCATTTGTCTAAGGTGTAATGTAATTTATATGTAAATGATTTGCTACAGAATTCAGTACAGAACCTACTGTTTTTTTTTTTTTTTTAAACAAGTAACATCTTTATTAAATTATTATAATTATCAGACAGAGACTGCCCATGCTCTGGAATAGACTTCCTATACATGTTAAGCAAAGCACCTCGCTGACCCTCTTCAAGAGAAATCTTGATGAGTGGTTGGGAAATAGAAAGTTCACCCGGGTATCACTCCAGTGGCTCTACTTGTTAGAGGCACTGGGAGCTAACAGGCCAGGGCACTTCTGTGTGCTAGACTTGTAAAGGCTCTAGGGCCATTAGCTAGTACACACCTATGACATAGGCCATGTTACATCTGTATAAATAAAAATAAACCATAGTGACACAATCTCAGTTGCAAACATTGTGTACATTTCAAACTGTGCTGACACAACTACAGCTGCAAACATTATACATCACTTTTAATATATCCATTAGTTTTAGTCAAACATTAAATAGTTTATTCAAATCATGCCTTCTTTTAAACTTTGTTCCTCCTCTGCATGTATTGATCCCAGATTTCCCGTTTTTAACTAGGTCATTTATTCCTGTCCTTTTCTAAAGATCCCAGTTCCATTTGTTTTATCTCTGTTACCATCATCACTACTTCTAGTAAAGTTGGTTTAGACTTTCATTTCCAGTTTCTAGTAATTACTTTTTTGGGAGCCATCATAATTAACTCAGCAAGGCCTTACTGTATCTAGGCAATTCCGATTCTGTATCATAGCTCAAAAAATAATTTCCCTAGTTACTCCAATTTGGTAACCCAGCATCTCCAACAGAGCAATCTGCAGGGAATCTTTAAAGTCTGCAAACTCATTATACTCCCAGAAAATATGTACCCAGTTAACTCTTGCTTTCCCATCACACCTCCAACATTTGCTGCCTACCTGAGGAAAAATCCTTTGAAGTCTGCTTGGAGTATAACAATACCTATGTAAACACTTCCAGGCAAAGATCCTAAATCTTCTAGATTTTATTGCATATTTGGGAGACATACATATATCCCCCTATTGTTTCTTTGTGAATTGCTTATCCAGTCTCTCTTCCCAATTCTTCCTAACCTCTTCTGATTGATTCTTACAGTTATGCAAAATTTCATATGCTCTACTAATTATTTCTTTCTTAATGACATCTTCTGTTCTAGACTAAGAACTCTGCAAGGGATGGTCTTTCATTTAGGACCCCCCTGTTTCTTTCTCTTTGCCTATACTCTGATATCACTCCTTGATATGGAAGGCAGTCTTTGGCCTACAGTCCAGTTCTTGACGTCTTTCCATTCTACTACCTTCCTCTCTAGTTGTTTGCTCCCAGTACTTTAGTTCTTTTTCCAGTTTTCTCCAATATATTCCCACCCCTTCTTTCCTATTGTTGTATTGCCAATTCTAGTCATCCCTATCAGCAGACTCTCCTTTCTCCATTCCTATGTTGTCTTATTCCTTAGAAGACCTTCTGCTACTCTATGACTATAATATACCATGTGATTATTGTTCTCCTTAAAGGTCTGTATCCAAAATCCTAGTTGTCTTCCTGTTACTTGAGCTTCCCCCTGTTTCATCATCATCGCATTCCACTTTGAATTATAGTTTTCTGCTTTTGCTATGTATAGGAGACTTAACTGTATTGCTCTGAAGTATCCTTTCAAATCAGATAATCCAACTCCACCCTGTTCCACTGGAATAATAAGGTTATCCCACTTGACTCTTGTCATCTTCCCCTCCGAGATAAAATTGTTCAGCTCTTTATCATATGTTTTTAATTATATATATCTAATTAGTGTATCTATTTACTTATTTTTTCAGGTTTTAGAGCTGCACTTCAGCTTTTGTAAGCTGAGCATTTAAATATCCTTTGGTCTCTCTGTCTCTTTTTTTTTTTACTTTATGATACACTTTTGATTTGAAGTGTTTTATATTTGTTTATAATTTCATATAGGCTACTTTCAGGGTCATCACTATTTGCAGAAACTCCACTTTTCTACTTAGTTTTTTCACTTGTATTTGAATTTTTTCTGGTACCTTTCTCATATTACATGGCACTCACTTTTCAGCTTACATGAATGCATATTCCACTTAAACAATGGTGGTGGTTCAAATTTAATTTCTATTTTATTCAGTCATTTAAATTAACATCATGGTAAATTGACAAGCTGGGTTCACTATGAAAGACCAAAAACCCACAAGACCGACGCCCATAATCCCAAGACCAAATACCCGAAAGACAAAAAGACCGACAAACCACAAGCGCAAAATTCTAAATTGTGAATGATCAACACACATACAGTACACGCATACAAATACACACAGTGTATACCCAAACAAATAAACCTACACTATATTTAAGCAAGGTGGGCAAGCCCCCATGCACTACCCATGTAGGGGGGATGTGCCCTCCATACACCCTACTTTAATATTCTAACTCCGAGATCGCACAAACACACACACAAGGCAAACTCACATGCACTCACCTTGTTAAACTGTAGCTCAGCTATAGGCACATCTCGCATTTTTTATTGTTTTGTTATCTCACATTTCTTCAAAATAAATGGACTATTTCATTACATTTTAAATAAAATATAATTTTATATGTGTTTGGGTATACACTGTGTGTATGTGAATGCATGTACTGTATGTGTGTTGATCATACACACACACACACACACACACACACACACCACAGTCACAACACACACTAACACACACTAAAGCCCTTTACAAACATGCTTACACACAGATACTTATCTGAACCACAACACCAGAAGCACTAACTCAATATCCCTTAACATCGGGATTTTGAATTTTGCGCTTCTGGTCTTTTGGTAATGTGGGGTATCAGGCTTCTGGTCTCGGTAATTTGGGCGTCGGGATTCTGAGCATTCGATATTTCATGGGGGACTCAAGTCACATGAACATCATGTTTGTCATTGCTTTCTGGTGCTATTGGATTTGAGCACTCTACCCTTAGCTTCAAAGTCTGTTTTTCCACCAGGTGAGCTAAATATGTGAGCGCTGTTACAAGCACACAGTGTTTGGCTAGCTGTTAGTTTCTCAGGCTAATTTTCTTCACTTTACAGATGGATAACTGAGTTTGTCATTTGCTATTTTGCCCGAATATTGTTCTCTTTAATTAGAATAAATGATTGTAACTAAAGATTATGAACATTTGAAAAGGTATTCTGTCTCTTATTCACTAGAATTCTACCTTTTTTGTCCCAGT
The DNA here is from genome assembly GCF_019279795.1 of Protopterus annectens. Taxonomy (NCBI): domain Eukaryota; kingdom Metazoa; phylum Chordata; order Ceratodontiformes; family Protopteridae; genus Protopterus; species Protopterus annectens. The sequence continues at coordinate 142,494,048 of NC_056743.1, read as the reverse complement.
CCATGGACAGCATCACTTGTTTTGTGCAGTCTATTAAGAACACAATTTTCAATTGAGTAGTTTTCAAATATATGTAAGCTGTTTTGAGGATCATTGTAAATTTTTATGTCTGCTGAGAATAATGTTGTACAAAAGTATAGGAGCAAATGCAAAAAGGCAATTATAATAGACTATACTGGAAAATAAACAAAAAAAAAGACAGCATGTGGTCTATCATTGGCTTCCATATGTGTGAGAAGGGCATTTTACTTTGGAAGGTAATTTACATACAGATGTTGAAGAAAAAGTGGAGGCGGCATATTGATATGTAATTTTTGGAACAGAAGTATGAGTTTGATTTCTACCAGTTGTTATCCAAGGGATCAGAAGCTTTTATTGTGTTATTGCCAATGAATTACACCTCTACTATTTTCAGTACAATTTTGGATGTAGCCAGTGTTGTCAGTGAGTCTAATACGCACCCTGCATGCTTCAAAGAGTTATATTGCTGTACTTGTGACATTCTTTTCATTTCTGCTTGATACTTAGTTCTGGGTGCTTTCAACAAATTTTGAAATCAATTTACTGTTAGTCTCTTAAATGTAATTCTGTCTAAACTACAAAAATCTTTCATCTACTGACTGATGATTCAGCTGTGACCAGCATATTGGTCAATATGGCAGAAGAATTGCTTTAAAACATAATTTTTTCAAGAGGCTTTTAACTGTATTTTCACTTATTGTCAATGACTGGCCATTATATGAGAAATAAATGAGTATTTCTGTAAGATGGACTTAGACTATGATGAATCAGAGATTTGTATGAGAGAGAAGTAATGTGCTCAACTGTTGATGGACAGTAGCCCTTTAGAAAGCAATACATGTGCTGTAATAATACTATCTATAAAAATCTTTTAAGTTTGGTCTAAATCATCTCAGAAATATGTCTATATTTTTGTTTCTTATTTGCCATGGAAGTGAATTGTCCAATAGCTGTTTTTAACCATAACCTCAGGCAGTAGATGGTTGCATGAAGCAGTTGTCGGGGTCGATGGAGGGATATATTGTCCATGTCTTGCAATCATTAAACACACAGAAATTATACTAGCTGTTTGAATTATACTTTACAACATTAAACCTTAAATCTTAACATCATTAATTTTATAAAGTAATACAAAAATGACTTGAATGTAAACCAAACTTCAAACATACTTTTAGAGGTATTAATTAGCTTACAGGTTGTAAGAATCAAACTAAGGCAACACAAAAAGCACATAATAATGCTGTTAATGTCTGTGGAGCAACTCCAAATTGCATTAATATATGAAATGAGAATGCACCTGGAAAGAAAGCAATGAAATGAAATAAAAAAAAGAAGTGCAACTTGTTTATGTTGCACCTCATCCTAGAGGATGATGTGTAGTGACTGGATCAGTAGTGATATGTCAAGGGATCTTTACTAGTCTGTTCTCACTGTTACATTTTGAAGCATATGTTCAACAAAGTTAATTTTGTCTGCATTCTACTTGGTACCATCAAGAACTTAGCAACAGGGAAGAAAAAATAGTATAATGCATCATGTATAAAGGAAATGGTCACCTATAGTGTAAGGAAAGTGGCAGAATTGTTTTTATTCATGAAAATCATAGCAGTTAAGCAGTGGGATGGAGACCGTGATGAATGTTACAACTTGCATGGGTTGGAATAAAGAGACTAAGAAATTCCATGGAAAAATAAGTATTTAGAAGTCTTAAATGGGTGCAGAATGTCTTCACAATATTGATTCTAAATAATCATAATAATACTCCTTTAAAACATGCTGATTGTCAGAACCAGTTGCACATATGACACTACTGATAACACAAGTGTTTCACTGTATGACAGTAAAGAAAGTGTCACCAGAGGTGACTCTCTACAAATATTCCTAGTAAAAATGTAGTTGCTAGTGTGAGGTCTTTTATGATGCTTACAAATTAAAATAAAAAATTAATTATTTGTGGTGTACTGAGGGAAACCAAAGAAGTCACCATGTCTTAACTGAGCAACCCAGCTTCTTTGAAATGCACACAGTAAGCAATCTTAGTTTGGGTAGGTCTTTTCAGGTGCAGCTAGAGAACAAGTACAATGTAGACCAGTAGCTGGGGAAGAAAAAGTTTGCACTGGGTCTGGTACCCATGTCCCTTATGGACTGAGGTACTTGTAAATGCCTGTCCTTCGATGTCCTGTTTGGATACAGGACATCATTATTCTGTTGGGAAAACTTGGCTAAGATTAGAAAGGTCTCCCAGGTCATTAGACTTGTAACAGTCTGTGAATCTATGAACATAACTAATTCAGGCAGTTACATGGTGGTACAGGAATCAAACCCATGACTACAAAATGAAGCTCACAGGCAGCTCATAACCTTAAACCTTAAACATTTGTGCTGTTATGCCAGGATCCATGCTGATGCAAATCATGTATAATGTCTTCTTTGCTTAAATTTGTACATGCATATATTACTATGTTTAAACAAAACACTTCAATCTGAAAGTCTAAAAACTTTCAGAAGTGTCACTTTGATTGCAGGTGTCAGCATAAGTAATTCTATTGGAACATTTAGTTTGATAAATCATAATTTTCCATGCCTGTGCAGCTGCAAGATAGTTTATACATTCATATCATTGTATAAAGATCCCACTGATCTTTCTCATTCACATATCTTCAGCTCATTTTTCTTCACTCTTTATATACAAATTACAGTTATCCATAATTAAAAACTGTGCCTTGGCTCCCAAATTAAATGAAATAAATATATCAGGCGTGTACTATACCATTGCCTGGACTACTATATTGTTTATAAGTGCAACTTGGATTTGTGGATTGGAAACAGAAAATGTACTCCAGGACTGTCCCCTGTTCTACTAATGGTTAGATACAGCTCCTAAATGCTTTATGCCATGCATGGGTCCCTTCAAGCTGTGTATGGTATGATATCAGTTATTCTCATTAAGGGTACTATATGGTATGATATCAGTTATTCTCATTAAGGGTACTATATGGTATGATATCAGTTATTCTCATTAAGGGTACTATATGGTATGATATCAGTTATTCTCATTAAGGGTACTATATGGTATGATATCAGTTATTCTCATTAAGGGTACTATATGGTATGATATCAGTTATTCTCATTAAGGGTACTATATGGTATGATATCAGTTATTCTCATTAAGGGTACTATATGGTATGATATCAGTTATTCTCATTAAGGGTACTATATGGTATGATATCAGTTATTCTCATTAAGGGTACTATATGGTATGATATCAGTTATTCTCATTAAGGGTACTATATGGTATGATATCAGTTATTCTCATTAAGGGTACTATATGGTATGATATCAGTTATTCTCATTAAGGGTACTATATGGTATGATATCAGTTATTCTCATTAAGGGTACTATATGATTGTAAGCCATGAGATGGGTAAGGCCAGTCTATTAAGGGTACTATATGATTGTAAGCCATGAGATGGGTAAGGCCAGTCTGTAACCAAATGGGACAGATTAATTCCAGCACAAGAAGGGAGATTGGCTGGCTTAAATGGTCCACAGTGGCAGCTAGCCTAGTACTTGCCTATGAACCTAAGAGCCTGTAAGTATTCTATGAGTTCTAAAGGAGACACTCACAGCAGAATAAGGAATTATTTAGGACCCAACATCCTTAACTGTTCAAGCATTTTACTTTCTTTTCAGTGTTCAACAGTGCACAGGTTTTCACCGATTTCACGACATAGCCTTACTGATTAGACTAATAGCTGTACGCACAAAAGAATGCCTTTTCATTTTACAGAGTCATGACTCCAGTAACGTTCCTGTGATGTGACTTCACTTTCGTGCAATAATAAAATGTTAGTATGCTCTGTGGCACCATCTTTACTTTAGCCTTGGCAGTCACTTGTCTAGTTTCAAAACACTACAATTAGAATTTAGATTTGTCACTGTTTTTACACTTCACGAAGTCCAGAAGTCACCTGTCCCCATTATTCAACAAAACGTCTGACTTGGCATCTGATTTCCATTATATGAACAATGCTTTATAACTGTTTCAGAGCTGTATAGAAAAAAATTACCTCCAATGATTCATTGAAGGCCAATTTGGGACGCACAATTCTTACAAAAAAAATCAAGAGAGTATTCATTATGTTTTGAAATCATGTTCTTTTTGTGGAAGAGTAAAGACACCCCTCAAAAACTTCCAGTGTGCTGCCTATAGTACTGGTACTGATTTAATTGACTGAATCAACCAAACAAAACTGGAGAAAACAGCAACAAATTTATTCCGGTACCTCGGCTGAATGCCTTCAAAGGAATAAAACCTACAACTTTTTTGCTGCTTATATATTATACATAACACCAATTAAACACTTAATTGATTAATTAATTGCACAATTCAAATAAAGTTAAAGAGACATATTGAATATGAGTAAAAGCACTAAATATAAATCTCAATGTAAAATACATTCAGTATAAACATGAAAAAACACCTTAGGTGCATCACAAATCACAATATAATTTAATACCATATTATCAAAGTGTAAGATTTATTTCTAAATTCATGCCCCTAGGTTTTAAAGTGCTGAACTTCAAAATGAATCTACTTTCAAGATTTAAAAGATTCTGTAAGTAGTTACCAGTAATCCCAGATGCAGGTTTTGCTAAAGCACAGAAAAATAAGGAGTCCATAGCACCATTATGAACTGTGTTAAAATGCTCAAAAACTGGACTATCAGTTCTAGCATTTCTAACATCACCCATGTGTTCCAAAATACGTATTTTTAATTGGCGTTTTTTTTTGCCAATATATATCCTAGTCGGAACAAATTTACTACCCTTCTCCAGTACTGACAACATATCAGAACTGACAGTTAAATCACTCAAGTTGACAATATGCATGGAGTTTACATTACTTTGCAACCTTAAAGAAATTTTGAAATTTAGGTTTAATTGTAGTGATATTGTAGGATCAGGGATGGTTACTTTGTCTCATGGCATGTTCAGATGTGGCAAATGCAAAATTTGCAAGAATGTTAAGAATTTATCAGGCAGTACTATAAATGGGGTGAAATACACTGCCCAGAATTACTTTAACTGTAAATCTTGTGGGGTAGTGTATATTATTGGTTGTGATTGTGTTCCAAGTAAATATTATAGGCCAAACAAAACGCCAATTAAAAATACGTACTTTGGAACACATGGGTGATGTTAGAAATGCTAGAACTGATAGTCCAGTTTTTGAGCATTTTAACACAGTTCATAATGGTGCTATGGACTCCTTATTTTTCTGTGCTTTAGCAAAACCTGCATCTGGGATTACTGGTAACTACTTACAGAATCTTTTAAATCTTGAAAGTAGATTCATTTCGAAGTTCAGCACTTTAAAACCTAGGGGCATGAATTTAGAAATAAATCTTACACCGTGATAATATGGTATTAAATTATATTGTGATTTGTGATGCACCTAAGGTGTTTTTTCATGTTTATACTGAATGTATTTTACACTGAGGTTTATATTTAGTGCTTTTACTCATATTCAGTATGTCTCTTTAACTTTATTTGAATTGTGCAATTAATTAATCAATTAAGTGTTTAATTGGTGTTATGTATAATATATAAGCAGCAAAAAAGTTGTAGGTTTTATTCCTTTGAAGGCATTCAGCCGAGGTACCGGAATAAATTTGTTGCTGTTTTCTCCAGTTTTGTTTGGTTGATTCATTCTATTTTCGTGGCTTGGTTTCTTTATTAACTGATTTAATTGACTCCCAGCTTCCTACCCTTTGGACATAAGGACATACCCTCCTTTGTAGTGACCATGTCCACCGTACTTACTTTTCCTGGAGTTGTCCAAAATTTTGAGTCATACATTTTGGCTTTGTGAAATTAGATGACTCCACCAAAACGAAACACATTGCATCCTTATTAGAAGTCAAAAGTTTTAAGATGGTAATTTAAATGTTTTCATTTGGTGTGATGGTGTACTTCAATAAGTTTTATAATCACCAAAGAAGCAAAGGTATATCAACTTATATGTTAATTACCTGGGAGGAGGACATCTTTCACAATTAAAATTAAGTGAAATTAATATAACCAAGCACAATGGTGCATTTTATCACATGCTATATATGCATATCAAAATAAAAGTGCAGCATTCTAAGTTTATCAAGATCAGCGATTGGTAGTATGACCTCAGCAGCTTCAAGTCTCTGGAATTCACCTTTACAAATTTTGCCAAAAATGGCTGTCAAGAAAGTCAAACTTCATCATCCGGAATTTGAATCCGTGACCTAACAAAACAAGCTAGCAAGCATTTGAGTCGGCACAGTTCTTGCACATGTGTTTATCATAGAACCATAAAAGCACTACATTGTTCAGTTGGGTAGCAGATAATTGGCCTTGCTGGTGCAATACAAGTGGACATTAAAGAAGATGATCATACTGATATCACTGCCCAAATAAACGCACTCAGAATGTCTGCGGAACAGAGCTAGGAGGAATGATTTCAAGGATACTGACAGTACAGATAAATGGATGCTTGGTAGAACCAAGAGAATTCAACAGACATTAGATTTCCAGGAATACAAGAGGAAGACCCAAGCCAAGCTCATGTTGGAAGAGAGAGCAAAATTATAAATTCAGGTATTATTTGTTGGAGAAGACAAGTGACCATCACCACCACCTACTGCTTTTTACTATTTTTTTTCCTAATATTATCGATATCAATGGCAAAAAAAAACATTTTTTAAACCCCAACAACATACTTAAAATCAGGCAAATAAAACACAGCAAACACATCATTATCCTTTATGACATGCAAGGTCCAATAAATGCTGAAATGTATTGATTTCGATTTTTCATTCATTGGCGCAATCAGTTAGTGGAGAGCACTAATAAAATCAAAACACTTCGGTGAGATATTTCCTCCAATTTCAAGAATGATCTTTCTGGAGGAGGAATTACATTGATCAGAGGTACTATAATATATTTCAGTCAAGTGGTTAACGTTTAGCAGCTAACTATGCAAGTATAAAAAATCAGTTAAGGAGATTTGCTGTAGGATTTGGAAGCAGATGAAAATGAATATCATTCTGGAATGTACTTTCCATGGGGTCGGCATGCTTCTTGGTAATTCGCACCAAGAGACTACTAACAGGACTAAGTAGCTGCATGAATAGTCTGTAAATGTATTAATACCCTCTTTCCTCAAGGCTTGTCTCCTGGGCAGTCAGATGGAGAGTCTCTATCCAGTGATGACTGCAATCCCTTGTGTACCATTTCTGAGAGCTAGCACCTTTAGTAATCTGGAGTTTCTGATGAAAAACATGTTACCTTTGCTCTGCAGGTCAGTACTTGTGAGTTGCATTACCTTGTGACCATAACCTTCTATGTAAAACAATTTGGTGAAAGACCATGCTAGGCTTGCACCAGGATCTCTGGGCTTATGGTACCGCTGTTCTAGAAAGTACGATGTGAAGGTTAGTTTATCCAGTGGAACATGGTAAGTTTTGTATGATGGAAAATACAAGGTCAAAAAAGAAAAGGAAATAAAGCAGTTAGTTATCCTTATGTGCAGCTTACAAGCCAACTGCGTACTATCCTTTTTTATTTGTTTTCAACTTGTAACAATCTGTTACATAACAAAGTTTGGTGTTGTAATGGTTCTCTACCTTTCCATGGAATTTTTTTTCTTCCATTTTTGATTCAAACTGCATTAACCTCTGGGCTACCATCTCTCATGTCTGACACTAAATGAGAACCTAGTTTACGAACAGACCTTTTAATATTTTATGGAATGAAAACAACGTGCACTATAATTTTCAATTCTCTTCCAAGCAGAAGAGTTCCATATCATGTAGTATTAAAAATCACATTCATCCGCATCTCGTATTAAACTCACGTTCATCCGCATCTCATATTAACTTCCACTGAAGACCTTCCAATATTGTTTCAAACTCTGTCCTCCTTCAAAAAAGTCTAGACAATTTGAAAAGTAGTCCCCTTTGGTCTGAAGACCAGCATGTAAAATATATTTGTCAGTTTGACTTCTGTAAAAGGCATTTCTTGTATTTATCCCACTGACTTCCAATGGATGCAATATTGATTAACACTTACTTCAAATTCATTGATTTTATTACCTGATTAATTGTATTGTACCATTTTTGATTTTCATTCACTGGAGTTCTTCATGACTTATTTCCTATTTCCTGGTTGTTAATATCCTCCTTTTACTTTCTTTGGCAGTACATTGAAAGTATCACTTACAAAGGTCTGCTCAGCAACTGTTACAAAGTTACAATAATGAAGTAACATAATTACTGGGACATTATTTGTTACAATTAAACAACAGAACCAGACAATGCCATTTGTTATTTCATGACCAGATATGTTTTTATTGACTGCAAGTCTGTGTTCCTTGTTGCCAATGATGCTGCAAAGTTCAGGATTTCTTACTAAGGAGGATCACCCATGACAAGTTAGTCTGTTTGGTGAAACTCTGATGAACAACTACAGGAAGCATTAACAGTTTATCACTGGTGGTGATGCTGTTTTTTTTTTCTTTCATTGTTTTTGACATGTTAATCTGTTACATAATTTTCAGTTTGTGTCTTTTGCCATTGTTGTTGTTGGCAGTCATTTTTCACCCTTCATTCTGGGTATGTGGAGGAAAAATAGTCTCAACATAGTTTTTATATCTGGTAGGTTAGAGATCATGCCTACATATTTTGTTTGCAAGATATTAGCTTCAACATGGATCTCATATTGTTTCCTTAATAAAAACTCCAGCTAGATCAACTTTCTTGTACTTCTTTCAGTAAATAAAATGTAAACAATAATGTCTGACAGACTGGGCATTAAAGGAAGTAATGGACCCCTCAGAGATGTGGTAAGGCCTGACATTGCAGGCAGAATGCCTCCCTTCCCCATAACAGTAACCCTGGAAGGCATTATCACACTTAGAAAATATGCTCTCTTTTAAATTGTTTGGTATACATTGCTTGGTGCTAGGTAAGAGGGCTATGAAGTTGGATCGATACAATCACAATGACAAGTCGGACATTGGAGAATTTCATGAGATCAAATTGAATCCATTTTAATTCTTTAGTCTGTCAAGTCACCAAGACTTGAACTCAAGTTGATGATTCATAACATTTGTTTTATTATAACTATATACATTTTTGATTATATTTTTTGATGTAATATATATTATGGAACATATACCACATATAATTGTTGTTGGAGAAAGTAGTTAGCATTTAATAATATCCACAGTGCACAGATATACACACACACGTATTCACATACAGACAGTCTAAGTGGCTTTCTGACAGATGTAGCAGCAGTCTCTTTCTCACATACAGAGAAACTCAGATAAGCACACACATATATATATATATATATATATATATATATATATATATACATACATACATACATACAGAAAGTGACAGATGCATAGACGTACAAGTAAACATAAACACACCCAAACATACCCAGTAATTGCAGCCACTCTTTTGACTGTGCAATTCTCCAAGATCATATTTCACCTTAATATGAACAGTCCTTTCTGTGTGATTTCCAGCCCTTGGTTCTCTGTTTATAAAGTTAAATTTTCTTCATTTCTTCTTACTGAGCCTTAAATGTTGCCCCATAAAATACTCCAGCCTACTGTCATTGGTGCTCTGCAAACTTCTCAGATATATTAAAATTCAGCCACCCTGCATTGCACAATGATCAATATGAATCAATCCTGTTGCCTTCTAGCCAGAGTAAGAAGTCATATAAGGAGTTCAAGGAAAGCATGTTGACAGTCAACTCAGTTCACTGCAGGAAAGTATATTGTGGGACTGAAAATATAAATTAAGCAGCTTGACAGCATACTGTAGAATACTGTGGTTAGGGGCATTGTGTCTTTTCCTGGTATTGTGTGATTGTGGAATGTTTTTTGGATAGATCAATATATATAGATATATAGATAGAGAGATATGCATACATATTTGTAGATATATAGTTGTGGGGGTGCAAGGGGTTTAGTCCTCCATATGAGGGGTACAGATGGGGCTTTACTCTGTAACAAAAAAAAAAAAAAAAAAAAAAAATGCTTGCTTCCGCATTTGTAGAATTTTTTGAGTTGTGCTTATCCTAAACCCATACACAATAAACACACACACACACACACACACACACACACAGCCAGCTGTTTATCCACTGTTAAATGAAAGAAATGTAACACACTACTTTTAGCTTACTGAGCTGTTTGAAAAAAAGTGTGTGTTGAGAAACTTATGATTTTTTTAAGACAACAAAAGTTTATTTTTTGTTTAATGGTTGCCTTCCTCCTTGCTTTCTTAGGCAGTTGCTTTCTGTTTTGTTAGAATTCTGCACCTGATCGCTTATTCTATTAGGCAGAATTTTTGTGGTGGAAATAATATGTTTTGTATTAGTTAATTAAATGGATGAAAAGACACAGCTATTAATAATATTTCAGCTCTTTATCTGAGCTCTCTTCATTACTGCAGTAACCATATCAACTGCATATATTTATTAAGGATTGCTCAATGCCCCATGTAGAGCCATTCACCTTTGTTTTATGTCAGACTGTCTGTTTGCAGTGTTGAGTAAGCCACAATAGATGCATGCTCCATAGCTGTCTGTCATCCATGATTTTTTTAATGTTTTAAGCTGTTGTGTGCATTAAAATTCAAACAATAAACAGAAACTGATGTTATGCTGGAGTAGTTTCAAAAGTAAAGTAAATAAAGTATTGGCCATTACTTCATTATTACTTAATCCTAGTAGTGACAGAATAAACTTCCTTAGAGGTAAAACTTTTGCTCAGGTGCTCCTAAAATTTGACTAAAGGGTGATGACTGTGATCAGTTAACAAGGGTAAATATTACATTTAGAAAAGCCTTTATACTTCAAAAAATGCACTTTAGTCCAATTTATTTTATTTACAGCAGTTTAATAAATTAATATTTCAAATAAAAATACTGTACTGTTTGTGGCCTCTGTCTCACAGTAGTTTTTGCTTTGCTCCTGATTTTTGAGTTAAGGAGTCATCAGTTGTGGATTGACTTGTTGCAAATCTTTACTTAGCTATTATTTGTTAGTGGTCTGGTCAGACAGCCAACTATCAGGACATAATTGTTGTTTTCTGAGAACAACCAGACTCTCTGTTTCTTCTTTCTGCAAAGCAAACTTACTCTTTAACCACAGTTCCTAGCATGCTGCTGGTTATATGATCCTTTTCTTCGACTTTTAACTAGACATGAAATGATCCTGTCTTTTGTTGCCTGCAGGTGTGTAAATAGTTTATAACCCAACTCAGCAACTACACATTGCTTTTGGGACAGACTTCAAATTGGGTCTTCCTGCTGCTAATCTGCCATCTCCAGTGTATGCAAGGCATGCCTGTATCCTATGCATGCTTTCTTTACTATATGTTATTTAGTTTATTTTCCTATCAGACATCCTTTCTATTGCCACTTAGAGTGAATTCAAAGCAAACTGCATATATTGTAAGTTTCTCTTTCCGTGTTTTTTCATGTTATTCTAGACTTGTATTTTACATTAGGGTAATGTTTTTGAGCACTAGAATTAAGCTTTACCTTATTCATTGCCTTATTATTTATATGTGGGAACAAGTGCTTCTGCTCAGTTGCCATGCAAAGCAAGGTGCAGGGGGAACTGAAAACACAACAAAGGAAAAATACCACTCATAAGAAAGAAAGGGCAGGTAATGAAAACCTGACTTCCACTGATATTTGGAATTACCTACCATTGGCTTCAGCACCATGCAAGGAAATGACAATTTACTCACTACAAGCAATAAGACTGCATTTTAATTTTCATTTGGATTATTTCATACTAATGGACTAGTGGTTTGCAAATAAAGTTTTTGAGAGCTAATAAGGACATCCACTTTTTTGAAAGGGTTTTGCTGGTGACATCACAATTTGATGTACCAGTGAACACTGTAAGTACAGAAACAAATCTGTGTGTAAGTTGTCATTGATTTCTGTCCAGCTTTTGAAATGTGACGACAGTTAATCATGTCATGCAAAACTAACAGTACACTGAAAGTGCTTTAAGGATCCTGATCTTAAATGACAAAATATGTTCGGACACACAGGAGTCCAAAGAACATCTCTCAGTGGGGATGAGGAATCAGGAGAAGCTACTTTGGATGTTTTGTCAACAAAAGAATGAAGTGAATCATTGATATAATACAAGTGTGCCAGAAAACCATGCTCTGAACAGCAATTTCAGTCCACTGCCCTGTGCTTCAAGATCTAATGATGTGATAGCAATGCTGATTCTCCCATCTGTCTTCATCTGAGTATTATAGTGCCACCTCTGAAAACAAAAAGACTGTTCCTTACATGACCTAGTGCCAGCCAGGTTACATCTGTCATTCTGACAATGACAGTATGTTTTATCCTCATCCTCATGGGTGCATTCTGCCTGAGAAAGTCTATGAAGTGATCCGGGAGTTGGGCAAGGGTACTTATGGAAAGGTGGACCTTGTGTCACATAAAACATCAGAGGTATTTTTCTGTCAGTAAAGTGGAAATATCGGATGAGGTAAAGACCAACCATTGCTGCTTGCCGAGAAACCGTTAGCCTTGCAGGAGGTACTAGCTGGTATGTGTGTTCGGATGATTTAGCTGCTGCCGAGGAACCGTTAGCCGTGCAGAGCTTACTGGTTAATGTGATGTCTGAATTTTAGTCTTCTGTCAACCACGGTGGAAGCACTTTTAGCTTGAACTGCCTTGGATATGGCCAGGTTGTATCTTTAAGGTGTTTGGATTCTCGGGGTATGTTTGACTCGCTGTGGCCAAGGGCTTCTTTTTTGGCTCTTGGTGTGTGCTGTGGTACCCGGAACATGTCCTAGCAACTGGATGAGGAGTTGAGGCTATAGATACCGGTGGCTATAAAGCTTATTATTGTCAAACTTGGATCCACTGTCCTTTTTGGGAATCCATACTCCTGCGTACTGCTGTCAGTCTATGTATGGTGACAATTTTTTTTTACAAGACTGTTTACAAAAGATGGACACTCTAAGTCGTTGTGCAGTCCAGTGCTGTACAAGGTGTATATTCTAAACGTAATTTATAGGGGTGATAACCTCTGATGCATCCTGTCAGCATTTTATTTCTTATTGCCTCCTTCCTTAGATGGCGGCCTTGCCATTTTTGGAGTCAGGGGCTTCAGTTCTGCTGTTTAAGACTCTCAGATTTGGGAGGAGCGTACTCGCATGTTATCAGAAACTGTAAGAAAAAGTAGCCCTCTACGCACTGCTATATTCAGTTTAGCAGATTATCTGCGTTCTACTAATCTGTCTGCATTTACTTATATATCGCAGTTTGTTTTTCGGTGGTCAGATGATTGCAGTCTCCTAATTAAGGAAACCGTGCTTTGTATTACGATTAAGACAAACTTCGTTTGTAGTCTTACTGCTGGGACTTTTTGTGGTTGCTAAATTTTCAAGTATATTTTGTTTATAAAGAATATATATTTTGTGGTATATTTTATTATCTCTCTATTTTTTCAAGATATTATGTCACATTTCAAACTGCTTTACAATACCGCATTGTTGTAACCATTGCCTACACCTAACACTAAAGATGTTGCCACTTCTTTTCCTCTCCCCTCTACTCTTTACACTGACATATCACACCCCCTGCAATTCTCCCCTTACCTCCACTCAGAACTCACATCCCTCCCAAAATCTATCCAAGTCTTACCACACTCCTTTATGCTCACACTCACTGCACTCTATCACACTATTTTTTCTTTAAAACTAAATTACTCCCCTCATCAAAACAAATCCCAAACTTAAAATCTAAATTTCTGTATCCTCTCCCTCAACCTAACTATTTACTCTCTATCCTGACAACACTCCTCCTTTCAGGCGATATACACCCCAACCCTGGTCCTAATAACCAACTCTTATCTTCCAACTCCTCCACTCCATCTACTATCATTACTACTTCTTCCCCCACACCTCTAGCAATCCCACTCTCACTAGTTCCTCCCCATCCACTCTCACTTCTACACACAGAACCAAAAGACTAAAATTATTCTCCCTTAACATCCAGAGCATCTGCAACAAAGTGCCTGAACTCCACACTCTCATACAGTGCTATACCCCCCCACATCTTAACTCTCTATGAAACTTGGCTAAAACCCCACATCCTCACCTCAGAGATCTCCCCCCCACCCTGGTTTCAATATCTACAGACTGGATAAACCTAGCAAAAAGGGAGGTGGTGTCTCCATTCTCTTTTCTGACTCTCTCAATATCTTACCACTTGCAATTACCACTCCCACCTTCCACCCTGCAGAGCTACTCATAGTAACCTGTCATCTCAACAACTACCAAAAAATGGCCATAGCCTCAATCTATATCCCACCAGGGAATAATATCACCATCCTTGAAGACATCTTACCTTGGTGTTTTCTTCACATCCCCTTTGAAACTATCATACTTGGGGATGTAAATATAGACTGGAACTCAGTTAACTCTACTACACCGTCTCATAGTCTCAACCTACATGGTTTTACTCAGCTTGTCTCCTCCCCTACCCACCTTGGCAAAAACCACTTCAATTCTATCCTTGACTGGATTCTCGTAAATTCCCCTAATTTGTACCACCAGCCAGGTATACCATCTGACTCCATCAGTGACCACCTACCTATCCACATTACTAGGTACTCACCCAACCTCGCTAGTACTCACCTCTTAAAATACATCCGCAACCAAAGAAAATTCAGTACCACTTCTTTCAACAAAATTCTCAAAAATATTAACTGGTCCTGCCTATACTCTCTACCTTTAAATGATGCAGTTAACTACTTCAACCAGACATTGCTAAACATACTCAACTCTCTTGCCCCCATCAGGAAAATAAAAGTCAAAGCTAAACATGGCCCTTGGCTATCCAAAGAAACCTTCCACCTTATGCATAAAAGAGATGCCATTTGGAAACAATATCAGAAAAGCAAATCTCCTGCCCTCCTACAGTCTTATAGGGAACTTAGAAACTTTACAAAAAAAAGTCAACCAGGACAAAAGAAAGTTTTACCTGTCTGGCCAGTTTCTGCAAACTACTAACCCCCAGCAGTTCTGGTCAACCATAAAAACTGTTCTTAATCTTGGCTCACCCACAACACCCATCACTTTTCCCAATCAATCTCCCTCAGATGCCGCCATCCATTTAAATCACTACTTCATTGATGCCATTTCTAAACTAGTACCTAACACCTTTAATAACCCCAACCCCACCTCTAATTCCACCTCCAGTTCTGTCACTTCAGTTACCACACCCACACCTTTTTCACATTCCCAATCTGACTCCACTAACCTCTCAGACCCCTTGATGCTCAAACCTGTCTCTGTTAGTTATATTAAAACTCTCCTCAGTAAACTCAAACCTTGTTCTCCCACCCCTAATAACCTACCTCCCCAATTCCTTAAACTTGCTGCTAACTCTATTGCCCTTCCTATCGCCATTCTAATCAACTGCTCCATCCAAGAATCCACTGTCCCCTCTATTTGGAAAGAATACTTCACTATCCCACTACATAAAGGAGGTAACTCCGCAGAACCATTGAACTTCTGTCCCATTGCTATTCTTTCTCCCCTCTCCAAAATTCTTGAAAAGTGTATCCATTCTCAGCTGCTTTCCCACCTTACTCAAAACAATCTTTTGACCAACACCCAGCACAGTTGCAGGCCCAAACCCAGTACTAACACTGCTCTCCTATCCTTCTCTCATACTGTAGCTGAGGCCAGAGACAATAGTAAACTTGTGTCCTGCCTCTTCTTAGACCTCTCAAAGGCATTCGATACTGTCTCTCACAACCTTCTACTTCATAAACTTTCTCAGCTAAACATTTAAATCCCCACTCTAAACTGGTTCTCAAGTTACCTGTCCAGTCACCTACAAGCAATTAAATGGCAAAATTCCTTCTCACCCTTTCTGCCAGTTCAGACCGGTGTTCCTCAAGGTTCAATTCTTGGTCCCCTCCTTTTCAACCTCTTCACCAATGACCTACACACTTCCAGCAACCTCTCCTCTATCATACAATATGCAGATTATTCAACTCTGATCTCCAATAACCTACACACTTCCAGCAGCCTCTCCTCTATCATACAGTATGCAGATAATTCAACTCTGATCTCCAATAACCTACACACTTCCAGCAGCCTCTCCTCTATCATACAGTATGCAGATGATTCAACTCTGATCTCCATTTCTGACTCTATCAATAACCTCCAGCATATCACCCAATCTTCATTTCACTCTGTTGAGAAGTGGCTCTCCAATAATCAACTTATCCTGAACCCCTCTAAAACTAAGCTCTTACTATTCCTACCTAAAACTCTAGCCCACCACAAATCCACCTTTCTCATATCCTCTGTAAATGGCACCATCATAACACCAGACTTGCACACTAAACTCCTAGGTGTCATCATAGATGACCAGCTCGAACTAGACCTCCACATACTTTATTCTATAAAGAAAACACACCAAAAACTGGGCATGCTATACAGAAAAAGCAAATTCCTGACCCCCAACTAAAAACTACTGCTAGCCCAATCCTATCTCCTCCCCACACTCCTCTATGGCTCCCCTCTATTTTCCAATCTACAAAATAACCTGCTGGCAAAACTAAACTAAACCTATAACAAAATTGCTAGATTTGTCATGAGCAGCCCCTATAAACCCCATCACTGCTCTGCTCTCATAAAATTACATTGGCTTGAATTCCCACACCTTCTGACCAAATGTCAGCTGATCCAGGCTTTCAGAATTCTTAATTCAAACTTTGACTGTCCATGTCTGCCTAACCTGATCTACTGGTACACCCCTCCCCGATCCCTGCTCAGCTTTGATAAACTCTTACTACAAGTCTATAAACCCAACAAGAACATAGGTAAAATACTCTATAAATACTCCATCTCCCATACCTGGAACAATTTTCCACTCCATATTAGAGGTCATACCTCCCTTCCTAACTACATGACCTCATAGTGTACCTCCATAACAACCCTTTATGTACCTGTTATCATCCTACTTAGCCCCTCCCTCTCCACATACCCACTTCACCACTAAGTCTGATCTATAAGACCTTTTTCCTCTTTCTATAATTTATCCAACTGCTCTTCCTTCTGTACCCTCCCTCTAGTTCACTGCATCCCTCCTCTATTACTATCTTCTTTTGCACCATTCCCTCTTCTGACCTACGGTCCCTTGTGCAGTCACCCCCTCTACGTTTTACTCTCACTCTACTTTCCCTCAATTCTGAAGCCCCTGCACTTACACATTTCTTCTTCTAGCCACTAATCTATTTATACCTTGTTTCTTTTTATTATATTACCTACAACTTTAACTTCCTTCCTGCTTACGTGCTAGATTTATTATTGTTGTTTCTCCTGTTACAACCTATTACTACACTTTTTGTTTATATAGCTATGTACTATTCCATTGAGTACATTATGTTCTTCTTATTCATTGTATCCATACGATTGTTTTGCTCTTTAATATTGTTTATTTGCCTCTATTTGTATGCATTTGTATGTCTGTTTGGGGCTTTTCCCCTTGGGTCTCCACTGAAAAAGGGTAGATTCTTACCCAGCTGGACCAACCCAGTTAACAAATGCGAAATAAAATAAATAAATATGTTTGGCAACTCCGATAGAGTTCTGGCCATGCATTTGTGCAGTTAATGAAGAAAATATCACTATCAAATATATTGACTTTTAGTTACTTTACTGATTATCAGGATTGACCAAATATGATTGTTTTAAGCTAGTGTATGCATTAAAATTCAAACAATAAACAGAAACTGAAGTTATGCTGGAGTAGTTTCAAAAGTAAAGTAAAATAAATTATTGGTCACTTACTTCATTATTACTTCAGCCATAGTAGTGGCAGACTAACAAGTTTTAGTTTAGTTTTTACAAGTAAAACTATTGCCATTATATGAGCAAGTATGCATAATTGTACAATGTATCACTCACTGCTGTTATATATAGTAAATATATGAACAGTAAAAAAATAACTGCAAATGGAATACACTGCCATTAAAAGTTATTAGAGAACAGGAAAATTGTACATCACCACCCTGATTGGAGAAAGAGCATTCTCCAGCAGGGTTTTAATATACAACTAATGCCCACTGAAAAATGAGTCTGGCACTTCATAGCAGCATATCAAGTTGCCGTGGAGCTCGCACTGTAAAAAAAAACTAACGGCCACCATTACTTTACACTCGCTAAGCAGCGATTTTGCTGCTTAGAATGTGTAAAAAAAAAAAAAAAAACAGAAAAAAGGGTATGTGTGTGTATGTATGTGTATGAGTGCGTTTGTTTCTGTGTGTGTGTGTGTGTGTGTGTGTGTGTGTGTGTGTGTGTGTGTGTGTGTGTGTGTGAATGCATGCATGAAAGCAGAGCACACTGTGTATGAGTTCGAGAGAGAGACAGAGTGGTCTTGTGTGCATACCTCTCAACTTTCCAAATATTCGCAGAATGTCCAGATTTTTGCCTCATTTTTGTTTTTTTGTATTTTGGTCTGTTTCTCATAAAATTTGTGTTTTTCTGAAGTTTTCTGTCAAGTCAGTGAGGAGTGAGTTCACCAAATAATGACAGGCATTTGATTTTCAGGCTTTATATCTTTCAGAAAAAATCCCTCGAGCTACATGCTCCAGGGATCTAATCCTCACCACAACAATAAATAGGACGTGCTGGAGGGATAGATTCCTGTCTCAGAGACTTCCCATGCTCTAGAACAAGATTCCAATCTACATTAGACAGAGCTCCTTGCTAACCTTCTTCAAGAGAAACCTTGACAAGTGGATGGGAAACAGAAAGTTTACCCCAGGGACCACTTCAATGGCTATGCTGGACAGAGGCACAGGGGAACTAATCTAAGGGGGTGGCGAAAGCCAACACATTCCGACTAGGCTTATAAATGCCTTTGGGTAGATAGCCTAGTACCTACCTATGAACCATTGTGGTACAAGGTCTTTTATTCTATTGAATCTCTAAGTTTATAAGAGCAATATTTAAAATGTGTTCCTATTTTGGGAGCTTTGTCCTCCCATTATTTTTGGCTTTGTCCAGATTTTTTATAGTAAGGGGTTGAGAATAATGCTTGTGTGAGTGAATGTGAGTATGAAACCAGAGGAGACTGTGTGTGTGTATATGCATGTGTGTGTAAAAGCAGAAGAGACTGTATATGAGAGAGAGAGTTAGAGAGAATGGGGTCTCTGTAAAATTATGTTTTACTTGATTTAAAAAAAAAAATCTAAGCTTGTTTCCTGCCTTTCCTGTAAGTTGTCTAGTCCAAATACAGATTTGCTGTATCCAGGACTGTTTGCAAGCTTCTGAGCCCCAAAGCCTTTCTGTGTTGGAGGGAAGCCTTCTAGCTTAATTTTGTTTCTTAGAACTAGCCAGTTTTCTAGTTTCAGCACCCAAATCTGTTTCTTTGACCTCAGCACTTGTTTACAACTCATTGTAAGCACTAAATAAGCTACTAGTTACTACAGCACTCAATATTCCTCACTTGTCTAGAGGAAAACAGTTTTTAGTACTTAATAAATAAGCACCTATCCAGGCATGTCTAAGGGTCAGCTCCTGGTGTTTTCTCCTGTGTACCTGATGAATCTAGGCATCTTGGGGCAATGCAGCAATTGCCTCATGTACACAGACAACCCTCTCCTCCTACCACCCAACACTACAACCTGCGAGAGATGCACTTATATACCAAACTGGAAGCAAAGCTCTCTTCACCCAAGACTGGGCTAGACAGTCAAGAGGAGAAGGTAAACACTTGCACCACACCACACTCATCACATAGTCCCTCAAAACCTGCACCACCAAAACACACACATAGAAACACAAAACACACACCTACATTCGCAGAGGCTCTCAATAAAAATCTACCCAAGCAACAGGGACCTCCAAAGCAGAAACACAAGCAACCTCCACCCCCCAACACAACACAAATGACACATAGCCCAAAAACTCAGTGTGCCACTTAACCACAGCCCATAAGGCATAGCAACGTACCCAACACTCTAGTCATAGGTGACTCTATAGTCAGGCACACTGATGTTACACTTACTAGGCTAAACAAGGAGAAAGTTGATTTCAGCTGCCTGTCAGGTGCCAGGATCCGTCACATAATGCATGCACTCAAGTCACTCCACAACAAGTACAAATATGACTCTGTCATTGTCCATGTTGGTATGAATGACCTGAGACGTACCTCCCTGGACATGGAGGAGCTGTCTGATCTTGCAGCCCAGGCAGGTATGACCCTAGCCCTGAGTAGCATCCTTCCATCAGCCAGAATGATACCACAGTACAAGGACAAAATGATTGACTTCAACAATTGGCTTTCATTCATTGGTGTCATTCTAAGGGGATCCAGTATCTTCTTGCCTGGGATGACATGATCGACAAGCCACAATGCTTTGCCAGAGATGGCCTGCACCTGTCGCCCTTGGGATTCCTGATACTGGCTAAGGCTCTTGCCACCCCTATAGTGCCTTTTTTAGGCAAGGTTCAAATGACAAATTCACCACTGTAATAGGTACAAGCAAGCAAAATCTGAGGGTGATGCTACTTAATGCTGGAAGTCTAAACCTGAAAATGTACTCACTCAAGGCACTCCTTAAAATGGAGAGCATCGACATCTGTGCAGTGACAGAGACCTGGTTCAAGGCTCCAGAGAGCACCCCATGCATTACCAGGCTATAATTCATACCACACCTTTCGGCCACCTAACCTGGACCGAAACACTAAAGGCAGAGGCATGTCCATATTCATTAAGGATATCCACACCTCCAGGCTAGTTGCTCAGCATAATGCATCCGAGATTATCCAAGTGCAACTAACTCTTGGCAAGACTGCAATCCAAATTGTGGCTTGCTACAGATCCCTCACCATGCCCCAGGATTCCCACTCCTCATTTCTTGATACATTGGAAAATATTAGGGTACAACCTAACACCCTAATAATGGGTGATTTCAACTACCCCACCATTAACTGGGAAAACTACTCAATTACCAACACTTGTGCTCAACGTTTTCTGGAATTCATAAAGTCCAATGCCTTGGATCAGCTTATCCACACCCCCACCAGGGGCAGCAATATCCTAGACCTGGTCATTACCAGCATGGGCAACCGATGTTCCACACAAGAGGCCAATTCCTCATTGGTCAGATCCGACCACAAGCTAATCACCCTAGACATCCACATTCCACCCCCACCCCCCATTAGGGAAACCACCGTAAAAAATTTCTTCAAAGCCAACTTCACGCTCCTTAAGACAGAAGTGGTAAACTTCATGACACCCATGCTGACGGACAATAGAGGTACGACTGCCGAATCCTATACAGATGCACTTTATAGGCATTTACACGAGTGCATGGATCGTGCAATCCCTAACAGAGCCAAGATGCTATCCTCCAAAAAAAGGAAGCCAATCTGGTGGTCCCCTGCGATAAACAAACTCTACAACAGAAGAAAAAAACTGTTGCAAAAAAGAGTAAAATCCCATGATTGGGGAACACCGTGGTCAGCCTCCGTAAGAAGCTGAGATCCCTCATAAAATCCTCCAAAGCTAGTTACAAAAACAAAATCACCACTGATTCTAAAGACAACCACAAAACATTCTATAGCTATGTCAAGAATCTCAATGGCAACACTCAGAAATGCTCTGAGTTACAGCACAATGGCACTAAATATACAGAAGCAACTGATATTGCCAACATCCTGGCAGATAGGTTCAGTGCTAACTTTCCTGTAAAGTTCCTGTAATCATGGCTGCACAGGTAAAAAACTCACTCTCCAAAGCCAAGAACACAGCATCCATGGGACCTGAAAACATTCCAGGCTGTGTTCTACATGAACTACAGAACAAACTGGTACCCCACCTAAATACCATGTTCAATCATAGCCTCACCTCAGCCTTTGTGCCCACTGAATGGTGCACAACAACAGTTATCCCACTCCACAAAGGGGGAGCTACCACAGACCCAGGGAACTACCTCCCCATTAGCCTGGTCTGCAAGGCTATGGAACATATCATCATGGAACTTATAAACAATGACATTGGTAATCTCCAAACTCTGGACCCTACCCAGTTCAGGTTTGTAAAAGGCAGATCATGTATCCTAACCTGATAGACTTCTTTGAAGTGGTCACCAAAGCCATAGATGAGGATAAGGTGGTTCACACAGCTTATCTAGATCTCGCCAAGGCTTTTGACACCATCCCCCACTCTGGAATTATAGATAAACTCACTAAACTTGGTATAAATCCCTATGTCACATTATGGGTTGCCAACTGGCTCACTAACAGAACCCACACTGTGAAAGCGGCAGACTCTAAATCCAACTTCAGACTAGTGAGAAATGGAGTACCAAAGGGTTCAGTCCTGGGTCCTTTCCTGTTTGGTATCTACTTCTCTGAAGTACAGGCTAACACAGAAGGTCTTTGGCTAACAACATTTGCAGATGACTGCAAACTAGGAGCCATAATCCAAACCTCTAACGATGTGGACATCCTACAAAAGGGACTCACTGAGACAGATGCCTGGTGTCAAAGCCATGGCCTCAAGCTCAATGCCAAAAAGTGCATTGTCATCCCTTTTGGGAAAAAACTTTGTACCCATAAACTACCACATAGGCAGTAGTCTACTTAACACCGAAAGCATAATAAGAGACCTTGGGACACAGGTGGACAGTAGTCTCTCCTTTGATAATCACATCACTGCAGTAGTCAGGAAATCCTTCTACGTGGCACACCTCATCACAAAAGGTTTCTAATCCAGGAAAAGATTGGTCATTGTTCCCCTCTATTCATCACTCATTAGACCCATTATAGAGTACAAAGCCCCTTTTGGTATGTACCTCACAAGACATCAACAACAACTGGAAAGGCCACAGAAATACCTCACAAAGAGGATTACTGGCCTCAAACAGATGCCCTATGCAGACCGTCTCAAAAAACTCCAGCTTTATTCTGTCGCATATCGCCTACTCAGAGGTGATCTCTGCCTAACATACAAAGCCATGTGAAACCCAGAGCTGTTGGGCATGCTCCACTTAAAAAAATCCCAATCCCTTTGAGCTACATGCACTAGGGACCTGAACCTTGTCACCACAATAAACAGAACATGCTGGAGGGATAGATTCCTGTCCCAGAGACTTTCCATACTCTGGAACAAACTACCTACCTATATCAAACAAAGCTCCTCGTTAGCACTCTTAAATTTTGATGATTGGATGGGAGATAGGAAATTCACCCCTGGGAACACTTCTGTGGCTATGCTTGACAGGAGCACAGGAAAATAATTTTCTTGGGTGGCAAAAGCCAGGGTACTGTTTGGCTAGGCTTATATAGGCGCTAGGGCCAACAGCCTAGTACCTACCTATGAACCTAAGTACTATATTATTTTTTTGTATATTTATGATGTAAAATGCTTTCTCTAACACCGTTAACATATGCTACAGAAAGTTTAAAACATTAAGTGTAGGAAATATTTTACATCAAAATAATATAAAAAATATATAAAAAATAATATAGTGCTTAAAATTGTTGTGTTTTACTTCATTATTTTTTTACAAAGAGCCCATTCTCTAAGTGCAATAATGCCCTCCAGGGTGTGTGTTTATGTGTAATTAACTCCCTTCCAGGGGTGTCAGGCCTCATAACACCCCTGGGTGGGTATTAATTACACATTATCACACACTCTGTCAGGCAGTATTGCTTACTTATAATTCCCTACTCATCATTCACTGTAATACTGTTTTCCTGGAAAAGGCTTACTGTGATGTAGAAAGGCTTACTGTGATGTAGAAGCCACCTTAACCTCAAACGTTTATGCACCTTGGAAAGCCCTTCTTATTCAGATACTGCACCCCCTCCCTCTTTATGTATTTTTCTTTCGCAATGTCTTTTGCAAGGACAGGGGTTTCACTGGGGAAGTTACATACTAGTGTGATGGTCTGAAGGATTGGCTAATGCTGGAGGGATACACACACACATACACACACACACTGTCACCATCAGGTTATTTTTTACTCTAGGAAGGAAAAGTGAATGCCATCCATTCACTCTTATGGAAGCAGTTGCGGTACAGGTAAGTATAGCAGAGCTATGGAGATGTGTTTGTTTCTCTCTGTATATGCGCACTTGTATGTATCTGTGTGTATGTGTCTGTCAGTCTGTAGGAGCATAAATAAAGATGACTGAATGTGTGTTTATGCTTGTGTTTTGATGTATGGGTACAGGTGTGTGGGTGAGTGTTTCTGTGAGTATAAGTAAATGTATAGGTGGCTGTTTGTGTATGCTTCTGTGTATATATATATAAAAAATAAATAAAAATCAAAGAGCACTACAGATGCGATCTTTGCTCTGAGAGTGTTGATGGAGAAGTACAGAGAATGTCGGAAGGAGTTGCATTGTGTTTTTGTAGGCTTACAGAAAGCATATGACAGGGTGCCTAGAGAGGGGTTGTGGTATTGTATGAGGAAGTCAGGAGTGTCAGAAAAGTATGTAAGAGTGATACAAGATATGTACGAGCGTAGTGTGACAGCGGTGAGGTCTGCGGTGGGAGTGACAGATGCGTTTGAGGTGGAGGTGGGGTTACATCAAGGATCAGCTCTGAACCCTTTCTTACTTGCAGTGGTGATGGACAGGTTGACAGACGTGATCAGACAGGAGTCCCTGTGGACTATGATGTTTGCAGATGACATTGTGATCTGTAGTGAGAGTAGGGAACAGGTGGAGGAGACCCTGCAGAGATGGAGATATGCTCCAGAGAGAAGAGGAATGAAGGTCAGCAGGACTAAGACAGAATATATGTGTGTGAATGAGAGGGAGGATAGAGGAATGGTGAGGATGCAAGGAGTAGAGGTGGCAAAGGTGGATGAGTTTAAATACTTGAGGTTAGTAGTTCAGAGTAACGGTGAGTGTGGAAGAGAGGTGAAGAAGAGACTACAGGCAGGATGGAGTGAGTGGAGAGGAGTGTCAGGAGTGATTTGTGACAGACGAGTACCTGTAAGAGTGAAAGGGAAGGTCTACAAGAGGGTAGTGAGAACAGCTATGTTATATGGGTTGGAGACAGTGGCATTGACAAAAAGGCAGGAGTTTGAGCTGGATGTGGCAGAGTTAAAGATGTTAATATTTGCACTGGATGTGACGAGGGTGGACAGGATTAGTAATAAGTATATTAGAGGGTCAGCCCAGGTTGGAAGGTTTGGAGACAAAGCCAGAGAGGCAAGATTACGTTGGTTTGGACATGTGCTGAGGAGGGATGCTGAGTATATTGGGAAAAAGATGCTAAGGATGAAGCTACCAGGTAACAGGAAAAGAGGAAGGCCTAAGATAAGGTTTCCTAATGGGAACAGCCGAAAGAAGATGATGATATTGTACAGTGTTGTGAATTTTGTAAAAAAAAATAAAAATCAGTTTTCTGTAGTAATAAAACTTTACCCAAGATGGTTAACTAGATGTTGACCATGATGTTATATTATAAAGCAACACTTTGCATGTATATGCAAATAAGAAAAGATATTCTAACCTTGTAAAAATTAAAATTGCCTTTTGTTATTTATTAAACCAAGGCAGGGATAATGCAACTCTGAGCTAGCAGTTAACTATAAAAAAGTGATTTAAATAAACTGGCAAATGTTCTCAAGCTACCTAGTTGAAAAAGTTAGACTCAGGGCTTTACCTTTTTGGAACTAGGAGAAACATTGCATTCACTGAAATATAAAGGATAGATGAATATTATGTCGGAGTGCTCTGGAAGGAGGCATCTTGCCTGAAAAATAAAATTGTGTCATTTTGATTAAACCGGGATGATACTTGGGATAGAGAAAAAGTTATGGTTTGATTTTAACAAATTAAAATCATCTAATGGAAAGGTGTTAGCAATTTTAGTAAATGACGATATGATAAAAAAGTGTTTGTTTATATTCATATTTTCATTCAATCATTTATCAGTTGTCATCGAACTAGACGGTAAATTCAGTTGCTGCTTACTTTTTATTTTCATTTTTTATTTTATTATTTTTTTAATGAAGGCTACAATGGGGATGCTGATAAATTTTAAATTGTAGTAGAAGTTTATATTTTGATTAAGGTCAAGAGCAAAGTAAAAAGGCTCAATTACCTGACTTGACATTACAAGCTTAAATAAATAAGGATTTACGCAACTGCTTTTCATTATGACAGGAATCACACTGTTAGGCAGTGCAGTTATCTGCTGTCAAGTTTTATTTGTACGTTTTTGTTTAATTTTTTTCACATAGTCTAAGGAAATTAAATGATGGTATCTGTGAAACTTTTAACGATAATTGTTTTTTTTTTTTTTATTTTTATTCATTTATTGTGGAATCCAATTTATACAATGATTTAGGCCAACATGTGCAGTATGACTAGGTAGAAGGATGAGTTTGTGAAATTTAATAACCTTGCAGGATACATATTTCTATCTATGTAATGTGAGATATGTAGACAGAATCTGGAAAGGGAGTCGGATGCCCTTATTGCTTCCTATATGAATAAACCCTGAAGTTAAACTTCTAAGGCATTGAATATAAGAACATTTTAGTCACTGTATGAAAATAGTACCAGAATAAGTTGGATTCTTTCTGTTTGAGAAACCAAACTTACATAAAATGACAGCGTCTGTAAAAGACTTTTTTATAGTGAATTCAGAACAGAAGTGGATTAAAGAGTTAGGCTTATCACAGTAACATAAAGCTCATTAATTATACTAAGGCTACTTTGACAGAATATCAGTAATCACAACACAAAATAGCCTTTCATCTAGCTGTAAAGTTACTCTAAGATTAATATTATAAGATAAAGGGTATTTAATATTCAAAAACATGTTCTCTGATTGGACAGCCAAATCAGTGTGCCAGTTATAAATTGAGTATATCCCAAAGAAAAACGTCCGGCCACTAAAGTTTGTTTGAATGGCCACATTTTCTATTGGAATATTACCCATTAGAATAGCAGTAAATTATTTTATGCTGGACAGGGTAAAAGTTTAAGAAATATCAGGGATGTTTAGAGAGTTAAGAGTTATGATTAACTGTCCAGAATGTGCATGCTTTCCCTCATATTGTTGCCCTCTCTGTCGTATATTTTTGATTTGCTAATAAATAACTGAAGATCTCCATTAGTCCAGTAATGCCAAAGATAAGAATTTCTTAAATTCTATAGATCACAAAATGCACATTAATGCCAAAACCTGTTGTTCTGTTAACTTTTTGAGTTACACTGAAAATTTAAAAATATATATATTTCCATTCTTCCATTTATTCTTCTGTTATTACTAGACCTGACAAACCAAGCTGACACATAAACCAGCAGAATTTAAAAAACAAACAAAACAAACCAAGAGCAGTGAGGTACTATGCCAATATGCAGACATAGAAGCCATCCACATGTGCAGTACTTCAGTATGGACTACATGAGGCAGAAGAACACTAGAATGCTCTTATACAATTAGATGAATTATGAAGGTTAATTTCTTAATTAGATAATGTCAGGAAATATATCTGTATCCCCACTGTAGTGTGATCTTGGAGTTAGTATATATAAGCAGATTCCCTATTATATGATCGAAGACACATTCTTTTGAATGTGTCTTGATTGAACTTGAAAGCATGAAATGGCATATAAGCAAATACTTTCCCTGGGAAAGAAATCACTTGTCCGCCTTCATTATTTTGCCACTGTAGTATAATCTCAAAGTTGGTATATTTAAGTAGGGGAATGTGGGGGGCTCAGCCCCCTCATTCCCACTTTATGTAATGTTTTAAAGGTTTTATTTTCTTTATTGGAACAGCGATTTTTTTTCCCTGGGAAAAAAATCACTATTCTAAGTGTTCGGGATTGTAAACTTTTGCTTACATGGGGTCAATAAATCAGCGTTCACTTATTTAATATAGACCCTATAAGTAGTGGGGGTATGGTGGGCGCAGCGTGTTTGAAATTTTTTTTTTTTTTTTATTTCCAGTTCAGTGAAATTGTGTTCATGAAAATGCACTTTTGGTTAAGTGTATTTTCACTGAAATGGGTTCATACTTCTGCTCTTCGAAAAAACGTGTTTTCGTAGAACAGAAGTTGACCCATATATATATTTTTTTTTCCTGATTTGCATAGGAGCATTACCTCTCTAGGAAAACCCAGAAAACATAATAAACCTCAAAGACTTTTCTGATGACAATGTAAAGCTTCTAAATAAATGACTGACTGTCTCTGTAATCCAGAGCAGCACTTGAAGTTTTCTAAATTCTTAAGAGTCATGATAGACAGCCAGCTGGCATAACACTATCAGTTGTAACAATTTGTTTTAAAACATATAAGCAGTGTATGAAAACCAGTCATTCCCAGATATCCTGAAAATATTGGAGCAGTCTTAAACTTCAGTTTTATATTTTCTAAGTAAGAAAGAAGACTGAATCTTCTTTGTGTAATAAGTTGTAAAAGGTGCAGTTACATACCACAACTGATATCAATATGAATAAAATAAGAATGATTACTTCTACTTTTGAATTATGGGGAAAAAAAACTTACAAAGGAATCCTGCATTCTTCTACTCCTGGTGCCAGTGTGATCAATGGTATTCAGAATAATCAAGCTGTCTGGTGTTAAGAATTTCCACAGTGGTGCATGGATTGGTAATAGTACAGCAACATAGTTTCATGTGACTTTTTGTTTTCAGGGTTTCCCTCAAAGTGGTCCTCTCATATTATAAGTATTTGTATAAAGACTTTGTCTTGATACACCAAGATCTGATGCCTAACAGCTTTCGGGTAGCTGGCATGATTGCCAATTCTAAGGCTACCTTGGCCAATGATTTTTATTTTTTTAACTTTCCCCTTGACCCCCTCCTGTCCCTACAAAGCCTTAGGCTACTCAGCCTGGCTTCCATGCTTCCCCATCCATGATACCTTCATTGACTCCTTGCAGGACACCCTAGACGTTTGACCATTCAGTACATGACCCCCTTCACTCTTCAGGATCTCAAAATCAACAGTACTGACTTTTAGGTGTGGAAAACAAGCAATCTAATCAGGACCAGTGAGCATGATGCCATTCTTCTAGCTGACTCTCAATGACCCTAGCTGTGAAGATGCCTACTGCAGTGGTGTGTTAGTCTGAGAAGTCTTGTGAGGCTCCTGGTCTCCAGCAGAGGTTTCACAATCATTGGGTTTCCCCCTTCACCCAACATAAGAAAGCTGGCTGTCAACTGTTTCTTCTTCTTATCCCCCATGGCTGTCTTGTGACTTGTGCCTGACCTTGAAGTTGGGTTGTCATTGCTACAAATAGATACCCTGCATCTGTGCCATTGGACAAGATTTGGCCAGTAATTTTTTAGGGGATACAGAATTGTCAGTGTGAGACACCATTGTATGATCTCTCCTTACATCATTTCCTTTCGGTGTCTTTTAAGTTAAATTATTGTACCCTCTTTATCTTGTTGCCATGTGATACCATAATGGTTTTGTGACCATGTAACAGTCCATGTGGACTTGTAAAGGCGGTTTGCTTATGGGGGCATAGATTACACTGAAAAATGAGAAAACATTAGGATTTGGCTTTGCCCTTTCTGTGACCATTTTGAGAAAAGTACCATTGTTAAGCAGTGTTTGCACTTATCCTGCTCAGACACTAGTTTTTGGCAAAAAAAAAAAAAAAAAAACAGCTTCTCACAGAAAATATGTCGTGAGGTCTGCAAAACTGCTAGTCAGGCATTATCAGTTGATAATTGTAGGTGAATATTATTCTGTCAGTCTCCAGACTATTATAACACTAGCCAGTAACAAAATCAAACTCTGTACCATGTTCTCAGACTAACACATTATATATTGCAGAAGATGGCCCTTGGTTTTGTTCTTATCATAGTTGCATATAAAATGTTGTATTTGGAGCTGGATTTATCAAGCACATAGATTTAGCATAAGAATTAATATTATTCACAAGACTTAAATAATCGTTTTGTTTCATGAGAAAATCGTGTATAAAAGAGGCTGCATTACACAAAATGTTTAAAAACACATCAGGATCTCAGAAAGCATATCAGGCAAGGAAACAACAATGAAAGAGTATCATTCAGTGTTTAGAATCCTGTTCCTCATATGAGCAGAGATGTTGAAGTACGTTCCTTCCCTATCTTTCACTTTTTGTAATGATATCATGACAGAGCACTGCATTCACTTCCTTCTCTGCCTCCATTAAGTATTGTCATTATCCACTTTATCTTCAGTGGGTGAATGGACTTTCTTTTCATATCCAGCTGATTTGTTCTCTAATCTGTATTAGCTGGTTTGCAGATCACTCAGGAATCCATTTAAGTTTGCTCTTCGTCTTTTAATAATGCAGTTTGTGTGTGTTTTCAACAAGCAAACTTGTCAGGATCACTTCATACATTTTCATTAGTGGTGACACCTGCCAGCTAGATGCATGTCATAGCTACAACAATGTAGCACATTGTGAAATGAAAAGCAAGTGTTTTTAGAGGAAATATTTTGATATCTATAAGTGTATAACAATGTGGAGGTTAGGGGTTAAAACTTCAAATTCTGCTTGTGCCCAGCCAGATGCATTTCAATTTACGCCATCATTTTTCAAAGGTAGGAGAAGTCCATATAAGAAACAGATTACAGCATTAAGTGATTGGCCAGTCAGACTTTGCTTACTATATTAATCTGAAACAAGGCAGTAATAATATATGACCCCAAAATATATATACCCTAAAACCCAAGAAAAATTGAATTATGATCCCTGAAATGCTTATCTCCACATTATTATGTCAAACTCCCTTATTAAGTAATGGAAACAAATTGAAGGCCTTAATTTGTGACTTGCACATACAATGACTCTGCCATAGTAAAATGAATGCAGATCAGGGTACCTGGAGATACCTGCCTTTACATTAAGCAGTGGAAATTGCTTCTCTGCTTATTGCCTACTAGTTAGCCTCTGAAAACTAAGCTGCCATACAAGAAGGGTAAATTAACAGAGGGCATATTGCTAGGAAAGCAAGCATGGACATGTCATGAGTAGTAAACAACTGTGGAAAATGTTGTGGCTCATTCACCATTTTCCATTGGAAGTATATGGTGTCATTAGGCCCTGCATCCACCAGTGTGTGTTCAGAGTGGGACGTATAAAAGGCACTGCTTTACAGGGTTTTTCAGATTATTTCTTGACTTGGGTGCCTTCTGAGTGGCATCTACATCAAATGATCTTCCTTCTTCATTGTCAATTTTCATCAGTTGCTGTTTGTGTGTGTGTGTGTGTGTGTGTGTGTGTGTGTGTGTGCTCGCACGCACGTGTCTGTGCCTGTCGGTCTTCCCTGTCATGGGTTGCTACCTTGCTCACATTAAAATAACAGCAGTCTCTCTTGCTTCCCTGTGACTGATAAACTGGACTAAGCTGGTAATAAAGGAAAAAGGGAGGGATTGTAGGTATACAAGTCATATTTATTTATTTGTTTATTTTACATTTGTTTAACAGGATAGTCCGACTGGATATATGTCCATTTTCAGCAGAGGCCCGTGGAGAAAAGCTCCATATGGGTAATGCCTTCTGAAGTGTGACACCAGGTGCTGCTGAGGTTGAAAGAATCATGTACCTTACGATACATTCATGCACTTTGGCATTTTCATTAACTAAACATTTGTTTGCAGGAAGCTGGCAGAGTGCCAGCTAACACGGCTATCTTTCTAACATCATATCTGCTGTTTTGATATACTGCCATGATCCTAATGGAATACATCGGTCAGGTCATTAACCTGCAATGCCACAGTCAGGTTCAGATGAGATGATCTGGGAACTGAAGTGTTTGAGGAGATATTAGCCTTTGAGTTCTCCCACACGTCTTGTACACAAAGTGTGCCGAGAGCTGTTATGGCTCTGCTTTCTATAGGCACACACTGTAATAGATTCAGCTGATCTCAGTGAGGGGTTCCATCAATAGTGAAAAGGAAACATCTACAAATTTTATTTTCTGTAGTCTGAACATTTTGAAGGATGGTGCTGGAGGGGAGACGTAGATCAGGGAGTGTGTATACTAATATGGGAAAGAGGACATTTTTGGACAGTGACTGTTGATTCTGTCTCTACTTATATATAACACAACTAGCTTGCATTCTTAGTAACTCAGCAGGTAACACACTCATTGCAGAAGACTGTAGGTTCTTATCCCACACCAGGAAGTTAGATTATTTTAAGGTTAAATTCGATATAATGGTTAAGGTCTTTACCCCAAAAACACATGGTACATAGTTTGATTTTGTTACTGCCTAGGCTTATAATAGTCTGCATACTGATAGAATAGTATTTACCTATGAACCCATAAAACAGAATAAAAGAACCTCAACCATAGTCCTTGTTATACCTGGCAGCAAGAGGTCCGACAGAGACTAGTGAGTGCAGAGCCTGGAAACCACCATTTTTTGCAGAAGATGGTCAATTTCCTAGTTGTAGAGATGCCCAGTACAATGATTTGTTAGTAGAAGTCCTGTGAGACCCCTGGTTTCCACCAGAGTTTGCACAAGTATCTGGTTTTATGATGATTGTATGATACCCTTTAAACAAATGTACTATTCTACAATGCAGGTCCAGTAGATCTGCTAATTCCACATAAAGCAAGTTAGCTTCACATTCTTTTCCAGAAGAAATAATGCCGGGCAGTTTGAGCATAATAGGAAAGAGTAGACCATACAGACGTTTTGTGAGACCCAACACTAAAGTGGAGGGTCTCCCAAACTTGGAAGGTCAGTATACATCTCAGTTGTCCTTGATTTTCAGTGATATGCCTGATTTTGGCTCAGAATGTTGTTGTGTTCCACCGAAACCTAGAAAATTTGGGAAAAGAGGTGACAAAGTACACTGAACAAATAACGACTGTAATTGAAGTTATAGATGGCTTTTACATCAGAAGACACTGAATACACTTTCATATTCTCTTATTCTGTGAACTCCTCAGGTTAATAGGAATAATATTTTAAAAAGTGTCCCTGATTGTTGAACCTGGAGGAGTACACCAAGGTGATGATGGGCTACATCTCGAAATGTGTGGATGATGGGACAGTCACCAAAACCATCATCACACAAGCCATCCAGAAACCCTGGTTGATGAGAGAGGTGTACGAACTACTGAAAGCAAGGAATGCAGCCCCCAGGTCTGGAGACAGGGAAGCCCTCAGAACAACCAGAGTAACTCTGAACAAGGGAGTGAGAGAAGCAAAATGCACATATGGCAGAAAGATCCAGAGCTACTCCTCTGACCAAAAAGACCCAGGCGCCTATGGAAGGGTATTCAGTCCATAAGTGACTACATACATCTATCTTCGCAATGTGAGAATAACAAGGAATTCTAAATAAGCTGAATGTCTACTTCAGCAGATTCGAAGAAGGGAACAGAACAGCACAAAGAAAATGCCCAACGGCCATAATGAGAAGATGCTTGCCCTCAACCCAGCTGATGTCCAGATGGCACTGCGCAGAGTTAATTGAGAAACGTAGCTGGGCCTGACAACATCCTAGGGAGTGTGCTCAGGGACTGCGCAGTCCAACTAAGAAATGTCCTTACATATAGGTTCATAGGTTCATACTAGGCTATCTGCCCTAGGGCATTTATAAGCCTAGCCAGAGTGTGTTTGGCTTTCGCCACCCATTTTAAATTAATTTTGCTATGCCATTTTTCGAGGTTAGTATACTGTGCCTCTGTCTATCAGTGACACAGAAGTGATACCCGGGGTAAACCTACGATCTCCCATCCACTCATCAAGATTCCTCTTGAAGAGAGTCAATGAGGGACTCTGCCTAACCTGAACTGGGATTTTATTCCAGAGTGAAGGGAGCCTCTGGGTTATGAATCTGTCCCTCCAGCATGTCCTATTTATTTCAGTGCTTAGGTTCAAGACTCTCGAGCGCGTAGCTCGATGGGATTTGGATTTTCCTGAGGTGCAGCATGTCCATTAATTCCGGGTTGGACATGGCTTTATATGTCAGGCACAGATCGCCTCTGAGTAGAGCTGGAGTTTCTTTAACCAGGCAGCATATGGCATCTGTTTGAGCCCTTTGATCCCCTTGGTGAGGTACTTTTGAGGTCTTTCCAGTTGCTGCAGGTGTCTGGTAAGGTACATCCCAAAAGGGGCATTGTTCTCAATTATGGGCCTGATGAGGGATGAGTAAAGAGGCACGATGACCTCCTCTGATCTAGATGTGAATCCCTTCATGATTAGGTGGGCTATATAAAATGTTTTTCTAACCACTTTGGCCATGTGGTTGTCAAATGAGAGATTGCCATCAACTTGGGTCCCCAGGTCCCTAGTTACTTCTTCTGTACTTAATGGATTACCACCTATGTGGTAATTTGTGGGCACTTTGTTTTTGCCAAAGGGGATGACTATACACTTTTTGGCATTTAGCTTGAGGCCATGGCTCTGGCACCAGTTGTCTGTTTCTATGAGGCCCTTTTGGAGGATGCTTGTGTCGGCTGGAGAGTCGATTATGGTGCCCAGTTTGCAGTCATCTGCGAACTTGGTCAGCCACAGTCATTCCATGTTGGCCTGTACCTCTAAGAAATATATACCGAACAAGAGAGGTCCCAGGACTGAGCCTTGTGGGATGCCACTTGTAACTGGTTTGGAGTCTGACATGGCTCCAGCAATTCTAACCATGTGGGTTCTGTCCTTGAGCCAGTTTGCAACCCATCTAGTGACATAGGGGTTTATATTTAAGCTGGTGATATTTTCAATAACTCTGAGTCAGAAAATAGTTCCAACATGCTTTAAGGATACAGCAATAATTCCATTACCAAATTGCCTAAATGACTACCACCCTGTAGCCCTCACCTGCACAGTGATAGTGTTTTGAAAGGCTGGTCAAGGACACCATAACATCTGGGCTGCCTGCTGATCTTGACCCTCTGCAGTTTGTTTACCAAGCAAACCGCTCTACAGAGGATGCCATCTCTCTAGCACTCCATCTATCCCTGGAACACCTTGAGAATAAAAACACCTACGTGAGGATACTATTCATTGTCTTTAGCTCTGCTTTTAACATGGCCACCCCACTTCATCTAGTAATGAAGCTACTTCAACTAGGTGTTGACACTCCACTTTGTAACTGGATTCTTGACTTTCTCCCAGACAGACTTCAGAAAGTGTGCACAGGAAATAACTCCTCAGATAGCATCACTTTTTAACAGTGGACTTCCACAAGGATGTGTACTAAGTCCCTTGCTGTCCACCCTGTTAACACACGATTGTACAGCCAGGTGCAATATAAATCACATCATTAAGTTTGCTGATGACACAACAGTGGTGGGCCTCATTAGTAGTGATGACGAAACAGCGTATAGAGATGATTACCTGCTGGGTAAATAACAACTCAGCACTAAATGTGAACAAGACAAAAGAGATAATTGTGGACTACAGGAAAAATATCAGGGAACATTCCCCCTTTCACTATCAATGGGGAAGCAGTGGAAAGAGTGAGAAGCACAAAGTTTCTGGGAGTGCACATCGATGAGGACTTGTCTTGGAACACAAATACAAATGCTGTAGTCAAGAAAGCGCACCAGAGATTGCACTTTTTAACAAGGCTGAGGTGAGTGAATCTCTCATTGACAGTTCTCACTAACTTCTACAGAGGTACTATAGAAAGCATCCTGACTAACTACCTTGTAGTATGGTATGGAAGCTGCTCTACCTCTAAGCACAAATCCCTCCTAAGAATGAAGACGACAGTCAAGAGAATCATTAAGACCACCTTATGGGGCCAGAGGAGTAATTAAAAACTGCACTCACCCTGCTTACAGACTGTACCTGCATCTATTATCTGGAAAGTGCTTCCGAAGCATACGCTGCAGAACTATGAGATTCAGGAACAGCTTCTTCTCTAACGTCATCAGGCTGCTGAACTCTAATAACAATTACACTCCATGATGGCCATCTGGGCAGCAGAAACTGTCTCAAATTGTGCATTAACCTGGTTACCAGTCTCATCTAATACTTAGTGCAATATTCACCATGTCTGTAACTTGTAGGCCATCTAGGGCAGTAGCAATGCAGAAAAATGTCTTCTTTCAGTGAAATACATGTTGTGAATTAGTAAATTAAGCAAAGTGCAATACTCTAAGGTCCATACTGCAATACTTTAATGTTCACAGTGCAATACTCAAACATCTTTTTCTGTGCAAGGATCAATGCAGTGTCTTAACCACGTACCTGTGCAATACTAAAGTCTCATGCAAGTAAGTGTTCAGTTCGTAACAAAATCCAGGAGCACCCGTAGAGACAATAATTCAGTTGCAGCAATGAACGGTAGAAAACAGTTTTAATTCCAAAACAATTCCTTTGGCACAGGTAAAAAAGCACAATAAGGACAAGCGCTTTCGCCTGGACCATTCCAGGCTTTATCAAGTCAAAGTGAATATCAATGGTAAAAACACTTTATAAATAGGTTGAACTGCTTGGTCACATGCTCGTTTAGCTGTTAATTAATAAATAAATGACACCTGATAAAGGTTGAGAGCCTTTGCTTATGTACATTCATTGTGTTTAAAATACATGGCTCCAAACCTAATGAGACCAACATAGTTGTACAAATAACTATTGCTGTTTGCGGCTTGCAAACAGTACAGTATTTAAAATATTCATAAAAAACATTTTTTAAAAAACAGGGATTAAATCATCTAACATAGGAATATTCCCTGGTGGGTGTATAAACACCAATACATGGTCTGTCTAAAAGGAAACCAAAAAATAACAACAAAAGAATAGGAAAATGAGCACTAGAATCAAAATATGACATGCCGACTTATATTGGGAGGTTTCATATAACTATAATCTACTATAAACTATAAAGTACGAACCAAAGCAGCAATCCGTGGTGAAGTAAATACTATGCAAAATTCTATATAAAAATGTATATGTACATATGTAAATGTTATATAAAAAATATTATTTTTTTTTTTTTTTTTTTTTTTTTTTTTATATAACATTTACATATGTACATATACATTTTTATATATCTTGTTCATATCATAATAAGTTTTTAGAAAGTATATTCTTAGGAGCATATGTTATGATTTAGAATTTTGCATAGTATTTACAGTGCACCTTAGTTACAGTATATAGTTTTAAAAATCATGATTGTTTTATTGAATTATTGAATAATTGAACTATATTGTGTTTCATGAATTGTATATAAAGGATTGATGGGTAGCAGTAATATGATCTGATGAACCTCACTTTGGGTGAAAGCGCTTATCAACTGCATCTCTATCTGTATTGTGTTTGCTACAATACTGTGGATTAAAACCTTTTTATATATAAAAAGAGTGTTTTTGTTTATCTGGTCAGCTGTACTTCACCACGGATTGCTGCTTTGGTTCGTATTATACATATTTGCCGTGTATTGTGGGGTATTCATCCGTATAAGGCAACCTTTGGTACTTTTATTTGAGTATAAACTATAAAGTGTTGAAATGTATTTCTAATTATGTCCAGTATTAGACTACCTGCATGTCCATGATGTGTAATTGCTTGGTGTTATATGTGTAAATGTCTGTGAAAATAGTCTATATGTCATCTGCATGTTGAGTCTGGAGAGACGGACTTTCATTCAGTTTTTGCACTTATGTGATTTCTGAATGACAATAAAGTTTACTTTGACTTTGTTGCTGATTATTTATGGCATTGCCACTGATTCTGGAGGTAAGAGGTTAAGATTTATGCTGGAAGAGGCATTATTACATTTTAGAAAAATGGGCTGTTTGAGGTTATGTTCTTAATATCTATTTGTTGTTTTTAGTATTAAAATTAATATGTATAGACTTTTGATGCAAAATCATTTTACCTCCAACTCAGTACAGATTATGTTTCATTAGACATGCATCTCCCCATTGCTTATTTTACAGAGGCTTTAATACAAACTCACACACAGACACAGAAGCAAACACAGACGCACACAAACTCACTCACTCACCAAAGTATGTATAGACATATAAAAAATGCATGCAACGTTATTCAAATTGAAAATAGTTTTGTGTTAAGTATTAATGGTGGTGCCATGGGTATTAAAATGTTTTCAGCAAAGTTAGATAACAGGCCAGATTCAATAACATCAACATTAAGTGTACACGACCTGCATTTAAGAACATCCCAACCACATTTTTTCTACTTTCTAGTTAGAAAGATTACAGGGGCGGCCACGGTGATGCAGCAGTTAGCATTGCCACCTCACAGCAAGAGGTTCTCCGGTTTGATTCTCGGCTGGGGTGCCTTCTGTGCGGAGTCTGCATGTCCTCCCTGTGGTCACGTGGGTTTCCTCCGGGTGCTCCAGTTTCCTCCCACATTCCAAAGACATGCTGTAGGTGGTTTGGACACACTAAACTGGCCCTAGGTGTGTGTGTGTGTGCCTTCTGTGGAAGGTTGGGCGCTGGGCTGGCAACTCAACACCATAAAACTCCACTGCCAATTGTGAGTAGACAGGTGATCTACTGTGGCGACCCCTGACCGGGAAAAGCCGAAAGAAGAAGAAGAAAAGTTAGAAAGATTACACTAAATGTACATGTAGTCTACACTTTGTGGTAACCTTTATAAATCCACCTCAGTATTTAAAGGTGCAAAAACATTGGTAGGAAAACTAAAATTAGGAAAAGGTGTGAGTTATGCTTTTGTTGTCTGTTGACTCAGAACGGTGTACACTTCATGTAGACATTAATGAATCCCACAAAATATGAAGAACACAGTTGTAGACGGCTTCACTTCTTTCTGCTTGTTCTTCACTGAGAAGAATCGAGTGCCACCTCTCCCAATGATGTGCATTCAGTTGGTTGTTTCCATCTTAATGAAAACAGCTGCTCCCATTGCTGAGTGAGCGAGTGAAAGAAACGGCACCGGAAGGAATCTTTTCTTCCACTGCTAACATCTTGATTTCATGCTGTGAGTAGCTGCTCTCATTTGTCACTGTGCTATCCCTGTATGTTAATTCAGCTGTTTGCAACTCTGAGCGCTATCCCTGTATGTTAATTCAGCTGTTTGCAACTCTGAGCGCTATCCCTGTATGTTAATTCAGATGTTTGGAACTCTGAGTGACCAGTGTGGTTTTATTATTTCAGAAACCTGTTTCTTAACTTTCCCTTGCATTTTTTAAACTTTATCTGAAAGCCTAATTCAGTAGCCAAGCACCCCTTAGCATTTGCATTTGTATGTAGTGTTGTTACAGCCATAGGAGTTATTTTCCCCAGAGTAACCTTAGATTATTCTGAATGCTGAAAAGCAAAATAGCACTTGGCAAAGATGCACATGAGGAAGTGAAAACTAGAAAGTGTAACTGATGAATTATGCATAAACCTAATTAAATGGCTTTTGATGATCTTTCTGTAAAGGAATTCTCAAATGATTTTGAAAGAAAATACTATTTTGATTTTTAAGACAGGCAGCCATATATTAGCCTGGTTGAGTTAAATAAAGTGGACTTCTATTCTTTGAAACTGACCTTTCCGGTGTATTACTAGATTATGCCTACAAATATGTGTGTGACATATCATTACATGCTTATTACCTGTCTGTGTATTATCTATATGTGGCAATTTTATCTAACTATCTAAAGTGCTTTGATATGTTTCTCTTACAAGCTCATCTGGATATTTAACACCAAGTAGACCATTCTTTCCCGGCTCTCCTGTTTTCAACCAAAAATAAAAATTTTCCACTGCCTATTCTTGATTTAGTTTTAGTACGTTTTCTATTTTTGTCAAGGTATGCTAGCAGCAAGTTTAAGATATGCTCAGTGAAAGTGAATATAGTACAGAGCTGTACAATGATTTTGCTAACTTCTTCTTCTTTCGGCTTTTCCTGGTTAGGGGTTGCCACAGTGGAACACCTGTCCGCTCATGATTGGCAGTGGAGTTTTACGGTGTTGAGTTGCCAGCCCGGCGCCCAACCTTCCACAGAAGGCACACACACGCACACACTCACACCTAGGGCCAATTTAGAGTGTCCAATCCACCTACAGCATGTCTTTGGGTTGTGGGAGGAAAGCGGAGCACCCGGAGGAAACCCATATGACCACAGGGAAGACATGCAGACTCCTCAAAGAAGGCACCCCAGCCGAGGATCGAACCAGAGAAGCTCATGCTGCTATCAGCATGACTGAAGACACACTAAAGGCAGCCCATTGCCAACTGTACTGTTGCTTTTTAACTTACTTGAAATGTCTGTGACTGAAATTATATTTAGAAGAATTACTAAGATATTGCAACTTTAAAATAGCCATTTGGACTACCAGTCATGGTTAGGAAACACGGACATACAAATTAATCTAAGACTTCTGTGGTATACAATACTCATAAAAGCATTATGCCTGATGAATGATATCAGGGCATGTGATATCAGTCATGCAAGTAACTAGACAAATTTGGTGATTGCTATGTTCAGCATTGATTTTAATAGAATGTGATCTTATGTTTTAATTAAATGTGTACAGTAAAGAAATATAGCCACTACAGAAAAAAAAATAGTCTCTCACATCAGCATAAAGTAAATGCAGAATGAAAGTGCCCAGTTAACGTGACCCAAGATGAAAATAAAGAAGAAGAATGTAAGGTAAGTGCTTTCACGTCCAACAGGTGCTTCATCAAACCATAAAAACATCAGTTAAACAAGCCTACTTAAATAATTAATGCATAAGAGCACGTAACTTAAAGGTCTTAAAAGTCATAGTATCATTCAATCCTAACTCCCTATCAGCTTGCATTTCTAAAAACCATTTCAACTCCGTACATTGTTTCATTAGAGTAGCCACAGCCCCTCAAATCAACATTCAACAGTTGTAGAACAAAAAATATAATGGAATGTCCTTTACCTGCGGTACATGTATGTTTAACCAATGCATTAGACAACTTTTCTTTCCTAATATCATATAGAAGTTCTAGTATATATTCTTTAAAAGAATGGTTTGTCTTGCCCATGTAAAAGCACAGGCAGGATGTACATTGAAATAAAACATCAGATTAGATCTTCCTGTGTTAAAAGGAAGCCTTCCAGCTTATCAGTGGGAGTGGTAAGCACTAGGTAGCCTAGCTACCACAAGAGGAGTGGTTTCTGACTCGGAAATTGTAGTTTATTGGCGGTTTGGGGAGTTTTTCTATCCCTTTCAACTTTCTGATTTAAAAGCCCATGTTTGCATGGGTTTGTGCTTAAGCTCCGCAGATCCTATTTTGGTGTCCTGCAGACTACAAGAGCAACATAGGTTCATAGGTTCATACTAGGCTATCTGCCCTAGGGCATTTATAAGCCTAGCCAGAATGTGTTTGGCTTTCGCCACCCATTTTAAATTAATTTTGCTATGCCCTTTTTTTGAGGTTAGTATACTGTGCCTCTGTCTAACAGTGACACAGAAGTGATACCCAGGGTAAACCTACGATCTCCCATCCACTCATCAAGATTCCTCTTGAAGAGAGTCAATGAGGGACTCTGCCTAACCTGGACTGGGATTTTATTCCAGAGTGAAGGGAGCCTCTGGGTTATGAATCTGTCCCTCCAGCATGTCCTATTTATTTCAGTGCTGAGGTTCAAGTCTCTCGAGCGTGTAGCTCGATAGGATTTGGATTTTCTGAGGGTGCAGCATGTCCATTAATTCTGGGTTGGACATGGCTTTATACGTCAGGCACAGATCGCCTCTGAACAGGCGGTATGCCACTGAGTAGAGCTGGAGTTTCTTTAACCAGGCAGCATATGGCATCTGTTTGAGCCCTTTGATCCTCTTGGTGAGGTACTTTTGGGGTCTTTCCAGTTGCTGCAGGTGTCTGGTAAGGTACATCCCAAAAGGGGCATTGTACTCAATTATGGGCCTGATGAGGGATGAGTAAGGAGGCACGATGACCTCCCCTGATCTAGATGTGAATCCCTTCATGATTAGGTGGGCTATATAAAATGTTTTTCTAACCACTTTGGCCACGTGGTTGTCAAATGAGAGATTGCTATCAACTTGGGTCCCCAGGTCCCTAATTACTTCTTCTGTACTTAATGGATTACCACCTATGTGGTAATTTGTGGGCACTTTGATTTTGCCAAAGGGGATGACTATACACTTTTTGGCGTTTAGCTTGAGGCCATGGCTCTGGCACCAGTTGTCTGTTTCTATGAGGCCCTTTTGGAGGATGCTTGTGTCGGCTGGAGAGTCGATTATGGCACCCAGATTTCAGTCATCTGCGAACTTGGTCAGCCACAGTCCTTCCGTGTTGGCCTGTACCTCCTGTACCATATCCTGTAGAAATATATAGTGAACAAGAGAGGTCCCAGGACTGAGCCTTGTGGGACGCCACTTATAACTGGTTTGGAGTCTGACATGGCTCCAGCAATTCTAACCATGTGGGTTCTGTCCTTGAGCCAGTTTTTAACCCATCTAGTGACATAGGGGTTTATATTTAAGCTGGTGAGCTTATCTATAATGCCCGAGTGGGGTATTGTATCGAAGGCTTTTGTGAGGTCCAGGTAGGCTGTGTGGACCACCTTCCCCTCGTCAATGGCCTTGGTGACTGTTTCAAAGAAATCAACCAGGTTTAAGAGGCAGGATCTGCCCTTAACAAAGCTGAACTGGGTAGGATCCAGTGTCTGTAGGTCCCCAATATCTTTATTTATGAGGTCCATGATTATCCTTTCCATAGCTTTGCAGACCAAGCTAGTCAGGCTTATGGGGTGATAGTTTCCAGGATCCGTTGAGGCACCACCTTTGTGGAGAGGGACCACAGTTGCTGTACGCCACTCTTTGGGTACATATCCTGTAGTAAGGCTGAGATTGAACAGTAGTTTTATGTTTGGGTTTAGCTCTTCTTGGAGTTCATGTAGGATGCAGCACGGGACACCGTCTGGTCCCATTGATGCTGTGTTTTTTGCTTTGGAGAGGGCGGCTCTTACCTGAGCATCCGAGATGTCAGGGGGGCAGCACTCTGCTGGAATAGATATTTGCCCTTTTGGTGTGGGAAGTTTGCTGAACCTGTCAGCTAGGATGTTGGCAATGTCTGTGGGTTTGGTGTATTTTTTGTCATTTTGGACTAATTCTGAGCATATCTGGGAATTACCACCCAGGTTCCTAACATAACTAAAGAAAGCCTTGTGATTATCCTTAGTGTCCTGTGCAATTTTTCTCTCAAAGCTGGCCTTAGACGATTTTATGAATGCCCATAGTTTTTTGCTAATACTGATCAGAGATGCCTTCCCTTTTTGGAATTTTGCTCTATCATTTAGTAGCTTCCTCCTTCTATTGTATAGCTTGTTTATGGCTGGGGTCCACCAGGCAGGACGTCTACCTTTGGAGGATTGGGTCTTTG
Organism: Protopterus annectens; assembly: GCF_019279795.1. Lineage (NCBI taxonomy): Eukaryota > Metazoa > Chordata > Ceratodontiformes > Protopteridae > Protopterus > Protopterus annectens. Next base: position 142,450,633 of record NC_056743.1, on the reverse strand, counting down.
TTTTATTTGGGATCGCATGATCCATGCATTCCTGAAGGTGTTCATAGAATGCGTTTATAAAGGATTCTGCGGTCTGGGCTGTATTTTCCACAGGCCCGGGGGCTTTGAAGGATTCCACCTCAGTTTTGAGGAGTGTGAAATTTGCTTTAGATAAGTTTTTCACTGTGGTTTTCTGGGCAGGGGGTGGTGTCGGGATGTGAACATCCAGTGAGATTAGTTTATGGTCTGATCTTACCAGTGAGGGATACACTTCTGGTCTGGAGCATAGAGTCCCCATGTTGGTGATGATCAGGTCCAGTATGTTTTCCCCTCTTGTGGGAGTGGTAACAAGTTGTTCCATAGCATTTGAGTTTATAAATTCTAGGAACCTTTGGGCTAGGGTGTTGGAGCTAGAGTAATGCTCCCAGTCTATGTTTGGGTAGTTGAAGTCGCCCAATATAATGGTGTTTGGAGAGACCTTCATATTTTCCAGTGTTCTCATGAAGGCCGAGTGGGGTTCCTGGGTTAGGGAGGGTGGTCTGTAGCAGGCTATAAACTGGAAGGCAGTTTTACCCACTGTTAGTTGCACATGGATAGTCTCTGATGCTTCGTGCTGTGCCACCAATCTGGAGGTGTTGGTATCTTTGACGAATATTGATACTCCCCCTCCTTTTGTGGGTCGGTCCAAGTTTTGGGGCCAAAAAGCATGGTATGAGGTATAACCTGGTAGTGCTGGGGTGCTCTCAGGAGCCTTGAACCAGGTTTCTGTTACTGCACAGATATCGATTTTCTCCATGCTAAGCAGAGTTTCGAGTGCATGCATCTTGAGGTTTAGACTTCTGGCATTGAGTAGCTTTACTCTTAGTTTCTTATCCCTTGTGATACCTATGGAAGTGGGTTTGTCTTTTGAGCCTTGCCTAAAAAAGGCACTATGGGGGTAGCAAGAGCCTTTGCCAATATCCAAAACCCAGGGGTGACAGGTGCAAGCCATCCCTAGCGAAGCATCGTGGCTTGTCGAGCATGTCATCCCAGGCTGACAGGCATTGGATCCCCTTTGAATGACACCAATAATTAAGCCAATTGTTGAAATTGATCATCTTGTCTTCATATTGTGGCATCATTCCTGGTGAGGGTAAGATGCTACTCAAGGTCAGGGTCATACCGAAGCTGGTCAAGAGGAGGAGGTCAACACCTACAGAAAGGAGAAAGAGACTTTGAGTGCCTCCATTTTGATAATTTCTGATTATACTGCTTTCTGCAGTTAATTTAAGTAATTTTTTTCATTTAATTGTATTTTTTATTGTAGTTGCTTTAATATTGCTACACACACGTGTACTAGCTTGTACTGCATTTAATGTATATTACCAGTGCCAGAAAGTCTACTCTTCAATTTTTCCCTTAGATCTTGCTAGATCTCTTCTCTCTTGCACTTTAATTAGCTTATTTACCTAGCACTTCATCAGGCTTTTTGTGGCAATTATTGTAGCACACATAAGTGCTATCGGCACTAGACATCCTATAAAGAAACAGCTCTAGTACTTTATAATGGTGACCATCCCTCCAGGCATGTCTAAAGGTCAGTTTCCTGTGCTTTCACCTATTAAGCTGGTGAACGTGGGCATTCTGAGGCAGTGTAGCAACTGGTGTACACAGACAACCCTCTCCTCTTACCTCCCAACACACAGACTTGTGAGGGATGCGCTTATATCTCCAGATTGGAAGCCATGCACTCTCCAGCCAAGACCGGAATAGCTGGTCAAGAGGAGGAGGTCAACACCTGCACCACACCACATGGTAAAACATAGCCCTCCAGAACACCCACTCTCACAGCCGTCACATAAAAACACAAACCACACACTCATCTTCACAGAGGCTCTCAATAGAAATCTACCCAAACAGCAGAGACCTCCAAGGCAGAAACACACTCAACCACCACAACACAGCACAAACCACAAGACACACAGCTCACCTACACAGTGTGCCCCTCAACCTAAGCCAAAACAGCTTTCCCAATACGATAATCATAGGTGACTCAGTAGTGAGGCACACTGATGTCCCACTCACTAGGTTGAATAAGGAGATGGCAACAGTCAGCTGTCTATCAGGTGCCAGAATCTGACACATAACACAAGCACTCAGGTCACTCCACAACAAGTACAAGTTTGACTCTGTCATTATCCATGTAGGTGTGAATGACCTGAGACATACCTCCCTGGAATACATGAAAATAAACATGGTTGAGCTCTCAGATTATGTTGCCCAGGCAGGTATGACCCTAGCCTTGAGCAGCATCCTACCATCACCTAGAATGATACCGCAGTACAAACAGAAAATGATTGACTTCAACAATTGACTACGTTTCTGATGTCATTCTAAGGGGATCCAGTATCTGTCTGCTTGGGATGACATGACTGGCAGACCTCGATACTTTGCCAGAGATGACCTGCATCTGTCACCCCTGGGTTTCTGGGTTCTGGCTAAGGCTCTTGCCATCCCTATAGTGCCTTTTTAGGTGGTGTTCCAAAGACCAAATTACCACCATAACAACTATAAATAAATGCAGTCTGAGGGTCATGCTGCTCAATGCTAGAAGTCTAAATCTAAAGATGCACTTGCTCGAAGCGCTCCTCAAAAATGGAGAACATCGACATTTGTGCTGTAACAGTAACCTTGTTTAAAGCAGCAGAAAGCATCCCTGCACTACCAGGCTATAACTCATTGCACACCTTTCGGCCTCAGAGCATGGACTGAAGCTCCAAAGCCGATGGTGTCACCATATTCACAAATGATATGCACACCTCCAGACTAGTAGCCCAGCATAATGCATCTGCGATACTCCAGGTACAACTAACATTGGGTAAGACAGCGATTCAGGTCATAGCCTGCTACAGTTTCCCAGACATGTCCCAAGACTCTTACTCCACATTCTTAAACACCCTGGAAACTGTTAAGATCAAACACTTTCATACTAGGTGACTTCAACTACCCCTCAATCAACTGGGAAATCTACTCATGAACCAATGCACTGGCCTAACACTTCCTGGATTTCATCAGTTCCAATGCCCTGGACCAGCTCATTCTTACCCCCACTAGAGGAAGCAAAATCCTTGACCTGGTTATTACAAACATGGGCAGCCGTTGCTCTACACCAATAGTCAATTCCTCCCTGGTTATATCCGATCACAAACTAATCACTATGGAAATCCACATCTCGCCCACACCTCCCACAAAGGTATTTACCATGAAAAACTTCTCCAAAGCTGACTTTGGACTCCTAAAAACAAAGGTGGTTAAATTCACAGCACTCATGCCAATGGAAAATAGATGCATGACTGCAGAATCATACACCAGTGCACTGTACAAACACGTGCATAAATGCATGGAACTAGCCATAACCAACAGAACCAAGACACTCTCCACCAAAAAAAGGAAGTCAATCTGGTTGTCCCCTTCCATTAATACACTCTACAACAGAAGGAAGGAACTGTTGCAGAAAAAGGTGAAGTCCCAAGACTGGAAAAATTCCCTTATTAGCCTCAGCAAAAAGTTGACATCCCGTATCAAAATCTTCAAAGCCAGATATGAAGGCAGAATTCCAACAAACACTAGAAGCAACCACAAAGCCTTCTATGGTTATATCAAGAATCTCCACAGCAATACCCAGATATGTTCTGAGTTACTGTACAATGGTGCTATCTGTGTTAAGCCAACAGATATGGCCAACATACTAGCCAACAGACTCAGTGCCAGCTTTACCCTCCCCCCAAAGGCCAAGAATACAGCTTTCATGGGACCCAACAATATCCCTGGCTATGTTCTACATGAATTACAAAGTGAACTGGCACCACATCTATGTGCCCTGTTCACTCACAGCCTCACCTTAGGCTTTGTCCCTACCAAATGGCTTACTGCTACAGTCATTCCCTCTCCATAAAGGAGGAGTGACTGCAGACCCTGGAAATTATTGCCCCATTAGCCTGATGAGTCTGATTTGTAAGGCTATGAAGCGGATCATCATGGACCTAATTAACAAGGATATAGGGAATCTCCAAACTCTAGATCCCACACAATTTGGTTTTGTGAAAGGTAGATCATGCCTGTACCACCTGGTTGACTTCTTTGAGTAAGTCACCAGAGCTGTGGATGAAGGTAAGGCAGTTTATACAGCCTACCTTGATCTGGCAAAGGCCTTTGATACCATTCCTCACTCAGAAATTATTGATAAACTCATCAAACTTGGCATCAACCCCTATATTGTTAGATGGGTTGCAAACTGGCTCACAGCTAGAACTCACAGTGTGAAAGTAGTGGACTCCAAGTCAGACTGCTGACCAGTCATGGATGGAGTCCCACAGGGATTGGTCCTGGGTCCTCTCCTGTTTGGCATCTACTTCTCAAATGTCTAGGCCAACATGGAGGGACTCTTGCTGACCAAGTTTGCAGATGACTGCAAGCTGGCAGCCATTATTAACTCCCCAAGTGATGCAGACATCCTACAGAAAAGTCTTACTGAGACCACTGACTGGTGTTGAAACCATGACCTTAAGCTTAATGCCAAAAAATGCATCGTCATCCCCTTTGGCAAAAACTCAGTTCCCACTAATTACCACATCAATGGGAGCCCACTGAACACTGAAGGTGTTAAAAGGTACCTCACTAGATACATACAACATCTGGAGAGGCCACAAAAGTACCTCACAAAGAGGATCCTAGGCCTTAAACACATGCCCTACATGGACACTCTAGGAACCTTAACAGGCTACCCATCTATGTCAAGCAAAATTCTTCATTAGCACTCTTCAAGAAAAATCTTGATGAGTGGATGGGAAATAGGAAATATACCCCAGGAATCACTTCTGTGTCTCTGCTCGACAGTGGCAGAGGAAATAACTTTCTTGGGTGGCATAAGCCAGGGAGCCTTGTTGGCTAGGCTTATGTAGGCCCTTGGGCTGCTAGCTTAGTACCTACCTATGAACCTATAAGAAATCTGGGGACACAGGTTGACAGCAACCTCTCCTTTGACCACCACATTGCCAGTGTAGACAGAAAGACCTTCAATGTGACACATCTTACCAAAGGTTTTGCATCCAGGAAGAAAGAGGTCATCATTTCTCTCTACTCTTCCCTCATTAGACCAGTCATGGATTATAATGCCCCATTTGTCATGTACCTCTCTAGACACATGCAACAGCTGGAGAGGCCACAAAAGTACCTCACAAAGAGGACCCTTGGCCTTAAACACATGTCCAACATGGACAGACTAAAAAAAAAAAAAGCTATTCTCTGTCTCATATCATCTACTAAGAGGCGATCTCTGCTTGACTTACAAAGCCATGTCTGACCTAGCCCTGTTAGAAATGCTACATCTAAAGAAATCCCAATCCCTCCACACCACATGCTCCAGAGACCTCAACATCATTACCACAATCAACAGAACATTCTGAAGGGACCGGTTCATAACTCAGAGACTGCCCATGCTCTGGAATAGACTTCACATACATGTCAAGCAGAGCACCTCACTGGCCTTCTTCAAGAGAAATCTTGATGAGTGGATGGGAAATAGAAAGTTCACCCCGGGGATCACTCTCGTGGGTCTACTTGATAGAGGCACTGGGAACTAATGTCGGGTGGTGCAATGCCAGGGCACTTCTGTGGGCTAGGCTTGTAAAGGCTTCAGGGCCATTAGCCTAGTACACACCTATGAACCTAAAAACTAAATTTATACATCCGACCAGTACCAGGATGCACAAAAACTGAAGTGGACCAGACATACTTGCAAACATTACAATGTCTACAAACAGTGCATATTCATTCTGACATAGAGGTGGGACACTTATTTGAATTATAGGATAACTGACATTTAAGAGATGGGCCATTCTTAAAAGAATTCTTGGATCAATCCCCTAAAATGTTCTTAAAGCCTTTATCAACCATCAGGATCTACCAATTTTTCTTCTCATCACCACAGACCAAATTAATATTACTAGAGTATGTCAAAACCACTCTGGACTTATCAGAATTCAAATCCCTCCAACCGTTCTATCAGAGTACAATATTCTGAAAAGAAGGGCTACAGAAAAGTATGTCTGTGTAAAGAGACGTCATTAATAATCACCATCTATCTTTGCACAAAATACCCCCATCTAAAATGCCCCTACGCATATCACTAAAAACCTTAAGAAAGGGTTCCATTATTTATTATTATTATTATTGAGAGTTGCAGCTCTAATAAACTGACCCTTAACATCGGCCCCAAGTTGTGTATGAAGTCTTGGTTTGAGTCCCTGTTAATGCCACTAACAACCATTTCAACTATTCTCTGCACTTGGTCACACAACACTTCTGCTGAAATTCACTACACTCATGGATTTCTGCAAGTGTGCCCTCAGTAATCTGCAGTGGCAATATCATTTCATCACAAGCAATGACACATTATGAAGTTAAAACAAATTTTAATTTTGTGTCTGTCTTGTTAGAAAGTGCATTTCTCCTTTCCTGACACTATTAGACAAAGTGATTACTAGAAATGTTTTGCTCCTATTGGAATTTTATTTTGTTTACTTTGTTTGCCTTCAGAATTACATTCCTAACTGTCTATTAATAAAATGATAGAAAGCATATAGAGATGCTGTGCTGGTCCACTAACAGATAAAACTGGAACACAGTTTTAATGCGTTACCTTTTACTAAACCAAAATTGGTTGAATAGTTGCTCAGTCTTGGCAACCAAGAGTAGCATAAGTTAATGATGTCAGATGCACTGCTTTAAAACTCACTTGTGTCTAGAAAGGGAAAATATAATTTCTTTGTCATTGACTATAAGAAATAACTGAAGCATGTAAGTCTATTAAAAAAAAATCTTTGCCCCAGACCCATAAAACTATAACAATATAACTCGGTAAGAAACACAGTAGGCAGTGTACGCAAGTACTTGTGCACAGGTGAACCTTAGGAGACTAGGTTTTAACCAGCCATAAAACTAAATGTTTTCCATGCCTGATATATTAAAAAGTCAGTATGTTCAATTAAGAGAGAAGAAAAGCATTACATTGGTCATCTAGTCTAAAACCTGATGACAAAATAAGTTAGAATAAATGAGGATGTGCAGAAATTTAACTCCATAGAAGGAAAACAAAAAAAAAATATTTGTCCTAACAAGAACTCTGTGAGAGCTAGATGTTTGATTAAAAAATATGATAATGTTAGTAATGTCCAGGTCTTATTGATGTGTTTTTAAGAAAGCAGGTGCCCCCAAGAATGTAAGATTCATGTTTAGCATGTTTTGGTCCACTTAATAAATAATGCGGATATTTTTAGGCAGGACAAACTAGTTATTCTAAAATTAAAAAAAAGATGTGCATGTTTGTATATTGCACAGGCTTCTTTTTAGCTGATGGAGAAGGGGGGAAAAATAAATGTTGACATGTTGTCATGAACCCTTAGCATATACCAATGAAGGGCAGCAAACAACAGTACTGAACATATAGTTTTCTAAAAAGTTTAAATTCTCTAATTATTAGAGATGTTAAGCTTGTGTGTTTACACTATAGAGGTTAAAATGTTGTGTTATACGTCATTAATGGACAGCACAGCATTGTCGCCTCACAGCAAGAGGTTCTCCGGTTCGATTCTTGGCTGGTGTGCCTTCTGTGCAGAGCCTGCATGTCCTCCCTGCATTTGTGTGGGTTTCCTCCAGGTGCTCCAGTTTCCTCCCACGTTGCAAGACATGCATCTGAAGTGTTTCTCCCCGGGCCACTGCTGAAAATTGGCTTCATTCCAAATCGGACTTTCCTGGTTAATAAATGTTAAATAAATAAATAAATAAAATTAACAGCTCTATATGTGTGCATAAAACATGCTAATATTACAGAAAACTAAGCAGTCAACATTACTCAACTTTCTGAGGTAGTTAGCACTTTGGATTCAGTATAAAATTATCATAAAAGACATTCATTGCTAATAAAGCAAACGTGCTCCATTCAGAATACTTAGTCTGTGTCTAGTATTATCAGCTCAAAAGGAAAAGTTATTTAGTGTTGTATCTCATAATAAAGCACCATATCACTACCCCTAGCTATTAGATTGAATAATTGAAATATCCCTCGTCCAACCTTCTTTCCAGAAGTGTACAGAAATTTCCCTAAAGAACCATAACTGACATGTTTGTTGCAGAATTATCAGAGTGGAGAAGTGTTCTTTTTCTAGTCATATAAAACGTAATCATATGCCTGTGGATGGTCTTCCTGGCTCTGAGTATCTGGCCTGTTTCTCTGGTGTTTTGGCATTTCATGCATTCTGCTAGATAAGCCATATTCATAGAAGTGCATATAAAATGACCTTGTACACTGCAACATCTGTAAATTGCTATTGTGTCAGCATTAAAAATTACCTGACATGTTTTTCATCTTGTATGGTTACAGACTTTTTTTTCCTCTTTTAGAGCATACTGTTCCCTGCTCTCTGTCTGCTTCCTACAGTCATTTTCTTCAAATCATCTGGGTTGTCTGAATGATAGTAGTGTGGGGAAGATCTGGAACACATTTCTAGGTTTATCATCCTCACTGCATGTTGGTTGAATCTTCCTTATAATTTTGTAATTTTCCTTTTTTAAGTTGTGGATGATGTGTTAGTAGTGGAATCCTATTTGCAGGGTTTTGTCTTTACAATAAAGTAGTTATTATCTAAGAACTTTATTGATTTATTCACTGTCCTATTAAACTCGTTGTGTTGATGTATCCTGTTGCATGTTTCTTCTACCTTGACCAGAATAAATGCAGTGACATCTTAGTGCCGAAGTGTAAATGTCAGATGATTTTTGTATAACTAGGATGCTTAATTGCCTGTGCAGAGACATTTGTCTGTCAGTTTGTTTCCTCTAAACACATGTTGGTAGTTCAAAGATTGACAGATTCTGTTGAGTTCCTTCATTGAGTCTTTGCTATGTCTGAAAATTATAAATAAATAAATTCTCAATAAACTAGGGAAAAAAGTTTTCCATGTTGAGAGTCCCACAGATAGTCCTTGCCTAGGTATACTTGAAGACAGTAGCATGCTGTGGAGCCATTCTGGTGCTCATTATACTACCCATAACGTGAGCGTAATACTTTCTATTAAAGTTATCATGTCTCACTCCGAAGTCTATTTATTGTATGACTATTTCTAGGACAGTGTCAAATGGATCTGTTTTTGTTCTTGTAAGTGCCCGAGAGAGGCAGCAATGCCATCCTTGTGTGGGATGTTTGAGTGCAGTTCAACTCCCAAGGTGGTTATAATATTAGTAGGTGATAGTTATGATTATCTGATAGAACGCAATACAAATAAGTGTCATCTTAAATATAGCTGTACCCTTCACTGACTACTTTTCTAGAATTTTTTCCACAACCCATTCCTTTGCATTGCTGGTATTCCAGTGTTCCTTGGTTTATTTATTTTCAGGTAATCCCAAGGGCTTGAGTGAAGTCTGGTATTCCACCTTTGACACAGAAGGTGGCAGGACTAATAAGAAACAGTGAATATAGGATTAGTCCAGATAAAATCACTTTAGCTAGCAGATGTAGAAGACTCTGTCTCTTTCTCTCCCTCTCTCTGATGCCCTCTCTCTGGGAGGAATAAAGACACAGTGTTGAAGTCTCCAGTACTTTATTCAGTTAAGCAGATAGATGGATAAGTGTTCTTGTTCTAATACATTACATTCAAAAGGTTAGTTATTTAAAGGCAGTTCCAAACAGTGGTGAGAGGTTCCACTGGAGTTGATTGGAGGAAAAATAGAGAGCCAATCCCAAGGCTTAGAGGTTAGTCTCTTATTTGAATATTCAATTAAGACCTGCGAGGGTTTATCAGCACAGCAGCCTGTGGAATCCCATTCTTAGTTAAAAGGTTTTATTTTAATTTTTAATTTTTAACTATTAACAAACAAAGCATGACAACACATTATGAGCTACACCTATAGAACTATATTTAAGAAAACTCTCTCACCTGAGCTGCAATAGGTCCATCTAATAGAATGGTTTCCACTTTGATAACTGAAAATGCCTGCCTTCACGAGGCTATCACCAGACTTTATTAGTCTGTTTTGTAACACATGTAAAATGATAGTCTGTGTCTGAATCAGTAGGGCTCATATTCCTTGGAACCAAGTATGAAAGCTGTACTACAGAATTTTTTTCCAGTCTATCATTTTTTAAATGAGAGGCTGTGCCCACTTTTATGGGTTTCATTACCTCCTGACATATAATATGAAAGGCTAATATTCCCTTGTATAACAAAAAAAGGTTTATGGTGCCTGCTTATAAGTGACTTATATGTATCATTAATGTGACCAGTCCTCATTCTTCTTCCTCTTGATGAAGACAGACCCTTTTTATATGCAGGGGAGGTAGTCACTTATAGCCACACTAGGCGATTCCCATTTTTGAACAGTACATTCATCCAGAGAAATAGCACACAGTGGAAAACAAGTCACAGTGCTCATTTTTGTACAGCACGCATGGATGTCCACAAGCAGGAAGAAAAAAGTAAAAAATGAGTAAAGTTTGAGACCTCAGAATCATTTGTTTGGGCTTACTGTGCCAATGGTTTAAAAATCCACCAAGTGGGGAACTGCAGAGTATACAGACACTTGTAATAAACATAAGAGACTCACATCTTCTTTGAGAACAGGCAAATTGTGCTTATGATGTAAAGAATATAGCAATGTGGAGCAATGCTCAGGGACAACAATTTTCATTGGACTGCAGATTATAGAAACTTTGTTAAATGCAGACCCAGTGGCTACAGAATCTATACCTGGTTGCTGTGGAGTAGCTGCAGTGAGAGGTGGAATGTGCTTGGTCCCAGAGCATGGTTTTAAGGCACTTCAGTCTGGGGTCTTTACTGTCAAGCTTCTTCCTGATTCTAGGAGTTACTGGGGGCTCTTTTGTTTAGATTAATTCTCTCTCCAGGTTCCGGGTGGTGAAGTCAGGCTCTTCTATTCATATTCTTCCACTCTTCAGATTCCAGGTGGTAAAGTCAGTGCAAACGAGGGCTAGATAATCCTACGTGGTGCATTATCATTTTTGCCTTCAAAGAAATTCCTTTCCTTTTCAGAATATGGCCAATATAAGGAAATGATTTTCAAGAAAGCGGTAAAGAGCATTGCCGTTATGACGCACAGAGAACAAAAGACGATTTAATTGTTAAGATTTCTTTCATTATATGCCATGTATAAGATGGATATTCTGTTATTTTATGTCTGATCTGTTACATGTCATCTCTCATTCTATACTCATAAGACATTTCTAGGAAGACTTACAGGGGCTTAGTACTCATTTTCAGATTATATTTGGGTATCAGGGGTATAAGGGCATAGCCCCCCCCACACATTGGGAGGCACAGGGTAGGGTGGTGCAACCCCTACCTCAGATAAACTTGCAAGTGTGGGTACAATCAGTTTAATTATTCACAACACTTTACAAGGCAGCATTGAAACTATCCACAGTAAACTGCTAGTGCTGAACTTAGGGTGAGAGATCTGCATTCAGAAAATGTATTTCCTTTATTCCCATGCCAGCAAGTACTTGGGCATCCATGAGAGGAACTACGATCCTGCAATTTATGATACTCTGTAGTAGCCCGTTCCAGCTCTTCACCAAGCCTTCTGAGAAAAGTACCTTCTAATATCAGAATTGAAGTTTATAACTTTGTCCGAATGTCCTTGTCCAACTTCATTCTCTGTCATTCCTCTTTAAATATTTTCCATAACTTTTCTTTGTCATTACCATTATAATGTCCTACCTTTTCCTCTCTTCTTCCAGTGTGAAAGGGTTTAATTCTTATCTTTCTTCATAACCTTACCTTCTAACATCTTTAATACCTATATAGCAATTCTCTAGATTATCTTATATAATTTGAGTTACTTCTCTAAGTGCATGAGAACTGCACAGTTAGTTGCAGCTGTGACCTGACAACTTCAACAATCTGAAATATAGTATTACCTCTATACCTGTCAAGCCATTCCTCATCCATCATATTTAGGGGAATTCTTCTGACTGCAGTTTTCTCACTTTATACTTGGTACATGGTTTCATCACTCATTACCTCAGCACTTCTCAGATTTGTTTTTATTCTTTACCCTTCACAGTCACTTACCTTAACTGATACTTTGTGTGAAGGTTATTGAGCTAACGTGCTGGTTAGAAACCCGTGTACTAAACAGAAGAAACAAAGTAAACTGCTGCTAGCCTAATCTCAAAAGGAAGACAGTCTATATTCAAGCATTAACCTGTTCACTGGTCATTTGCTGTCCAAACTCTATAAGCTGCCTCTGCATATGTCACAAAAACAGCAAGAGCCATTCACTCTGCTAATATCCCTAAACAAGCACTGGTGCATAAATTAAATAACATTTAAGTGGAAGCTGTTTCCTCATGCTGTATTTTTCACATATGACGATTGATAAGTGTACTGCTTACCACTGTTCATCTTAAATTAAATGCTTTTTTCAAAAACTGCAAGACAGTTTATATTTTTCAAGAGGAACCTATTTTGGTGACACCATCATTGTTGTGTAATGACCACCCCTCCCCATTTAGTGACCCTCCCCATTCAATGACATATGGTCCTAATTTGTGTACATGGCGTGCTATCCATGTCTATCTTACACACCGCATAATGATACAGAGAAAAAGCTGTAAAACTCTCTTGTCCTATATTATTTTTGCCCGGTATGACCGTGTTTTCTTCAATAAAGGCTTATGAAAAGAAAGGATACAGATACCTAATTGCAGGGCAGACATTTTACATTTTGTCTAAATGTTCTAGTTTTCTTCTCTGACTCATCTATGTAATATCAGTACTAGACATCACAAGCATTACAACAAAAATGTCTAGAACTTTTCTCTCTAGCCACACTGCATGAGCTAAATTAGACATATATGGACTGCACTCTGGTTATTTGAGTCAGTTTGTGAGTGGCTATCTGTAAATTGCCACAGTGTGAGTGAATTATAATATGAGAAGGACCAGTTGGTTCACAAATTCAGACATTAGCTTTAATTTATGGTAAGACTGAAGTAATGAGCTCTATTGCCACTGACAGAAATGTGTGCCAGAAAATGGCTGGAGTTGGAATGAATAAGTAAACAACTGCTTTCGTATGTCTAAAATGTATACACCACCCTACAAGTTTAAGCATGTAATCGTATCTTAGGCTGAACTGTCCAATTTCAGTGACTAGGCAATTTTTAAAGATATTTTCAGTTACACAGATTAATAATGGCTGCAGTAAGCATGGTTCCTTGTAGGCAGTTAAGAAACAGAAGCAGGCGGTTTTATATCACAGAGACACCATGCAATCTTAAGAAATTTTTGACATGCCTAAAAACATTTATAGAGCTGTTGCTAGCTTGTCAACGTGATAATCACTATATTAACAAAATATAATGTTGTACTGCCTGAGTGCCATATTAAGACTGTTTTTTTTTTTGTTTGTTTTTTTTTTTTTCTTTCTAAGTTCAGCTTTCACAATTAATCTGTTAACATGGCAGAAGAGAAACAGCCTGAAGCTTTGTTCCAATTTGTGCTATAGGAAGTAATATTTCACTTTTTTTATTCTCTGAGATAGTTCTGAAGAAAATCTGAGACTTTCAGTCATTCCAGTTTAGAGATCTAGCAAGGGCCGACTTCAATTCTGTTTGTCGCTGAAAATAAATAAATACAGACAGACGTAGATGCAACACAGAACGTACAGCAAAGGCCTGCACAGCTGTTTGCTTGGCCCAGCACTGACATTTAAAATGTGTCTCCTCTTTAATTCTGATCAAGACTTATTAGCGGCACTTCTGCTACTCATAAATCAGAGCTTCAAACATATAACGCACATTCTTGCTTAGATGGCTTTGTATGCTGGAAATGCTGAACAGTACCAGTGACACATTCATCACACGCCTGATGTTAGAATGATAAATGAAAACAAGTATTTTTTTTTATATTAAGCTATTTGAAAATAAATTTGTTCTCACATATCTAAATTACATACAAAATAAATGCCATATTTCTGCAAACTGTTTGATTTCCCTGGTGTTGCTACTAAAATATCGTTTGCTGCACAGTGGGTATTTGCTAGCACCTCCCTCCACAGGATGAAGTGTGAGACCAGAGCTGCTAATCAAACCTAGGTTATTTTGGCTTCAGGTAGTATGTTGATGGTGCTATTGTTATTATTGTGATCTGTAGTGAGCGTAGGGAACAGGTTGACAAGACTCTGGAGAGGTGGAAATATGGTCTACAGAGGAGAGGAATGAAGGTCAGCAGGACTAAGACAGAATAGGTTCCACACTTTTCCCCGAATCACTCATGGCCAAACATACGAGAAAATGCTGTTCACTGAAGCAGCATTTTCGTGTAAGTATACTGTTGTGGAGGCCGTACTACAGTGCGGATAAGGGAAGATTCCCTTTTCCCCACTGTAGTGCAGTGTCGGAGTGATAATATTAAAGTAGGGGGTGTGGGGGGCACAGCCCCCCACATGGGAGGTGCAGGGGGGCACAGCCCCCTTGCATAAATGCCTGTTTCTTTTTTTTTTTTTTTTTTGACACATTTTAAGAAAAGTGCTTTTTCGGTAAAAGCGCTTTTGTTAAAATGTGTTCGGTGATGTTTGGTTCGACTATTGCAGCTTTGTGCAGTAGTCCTAGACCCGACAGAATATGTGTGTGTGAATGAGAGTGAGGACAGAGGAATGATGAGAATGCAGGGAGTAGAGTTGGCGAAGGTGGATGAGATCAAATACTTGGGATCAACAGTTCAGAGTAATGGTGAATGTGGAAGAGAGGTGGAGAAGTGAGGGCAGGCAGGGTGTAGTGGGTGGAGGAGAGTGCCAGGAGTGATTTCTGAGAGAAGGGTACCAATAAGAATGAAAGGGAAGGTCTACAATATGGTATTGAGACCAGCTATGTTATATGGTTTGGAGACTGTGGCACTGACAAAAAAAAAAAATAAGTTAGAGCTGGAGGTGGCAGAGTTAAAGATGTTAAGATGTGCACTGGGTGTGATGAGGATGGACAGGTTTAGAAATTAACATATTAGAAGGTCAGCTCAGGTTGGTACAGTTTGGAGACAAAGCCAGATAGGCAATATTGTGTTGGTTTGGACATGTGCTGAGGAGGGATGTTGGGTATATTGTGAGAAGGATGCCAAGGATGGAGCTAACAGGTAAGAGGAAAAGAGGAAGGCCTAAGATAAATTTTATGGATGTGGTGAGAGAGGACATGCAGGTGGTTGGTGTGACAGACCAAGATGCAGAGAACAGGAAGAAATGGAAACAGATGATCCACTGTGGTGACTCCTAACACGAGCAGCCGAATGAAAAAGAAGTTCGTATTGTTATTGACAGAAGTGGAATAGTGGTATAGTATATATTTTATATGAAACATATTGATCAAAAAAGCATTGATAATGCAGTTATTTAAAAGTTATTTTTCTAATGATTAAAAAAATATATACATTGCCTTTTTCCATAAGGCTTAGGGCAGCACAGTGGTGCAGCAGGTAGTGTAGTCTCCTCACAGCAATAGGTCTGCCGGTTTGATTCTCAGCTGAAATGCCTTCTCTGAGGCATCTGCTTGCCCTCCCTGTGTTCACGTGGGTTTCCTCTGGGAACTTCCAATTCCACGTACAATTCCAAAGGCATGCAATACGTGGACTGAACACTCTAACTTGGCCATAAGTGTGAATGTAGTGTGAGTATGTGGTGTGGAAGAAGTTCTATGGCAGGGTTAGCCAACTGGCAGTGTAAACCTTGGCTCTAGATGATTGTCACTGCGGAAGTGACACCTCAACCCCATATGCAAAAATGGGAAAAAGGGGGTGTAGATGGAAAGGTTCAAAGCTGTCACCCAGTGAGAGTTAAATGCAGTATGTTAAATTCGTGTGTAATATTTCAAATAATAAATATGGAAATGAAGTGTTATATAAAAAAAAAATTTTTTTTTTAGAAATAATGTATCTAGATGATATATCATAGACAAAGAAATAGATGTTGGAAAAGAAAAGAAAGCAATATGAGAAATCAGACCAAAGTTTCAATGTAACAATACACAGCGACAAGTAATGAATGCATTGAACCATACCAAACAAATAACAGAAATGCATTAGTCTGTATGAGGCATTATTTACATTTACAGAAACTGAAACAATTATATGCTGGAATTGGGATATATTGGACTGAATTCCAAAAAGAGTCTCCCTCAGTGTTAAGTCTGCCCTGATTCCGGAAGACATGCACTCAGTGTGACTTACTTCGGTGTAAGTCATATCTATAAACAGGCTTATACTGGGGACCAGATTCCAAAAGACCTACTCTCAATGTAAGTGGTCACTTAAACTAAAAGTAATTATTTTGGCATCAGGCCTATTGCATTGTACCAGGCAGGTAAATATATGATTCACAAAAGTCCACCGTTTATAATCGAAACAAGAAGTAAGAGCAAAATGAGAAAAAGTTTGAACGTAGTAAGATGACTTGCATCTTTTAAATAATCATGTTCAGGACAACAAGGCATCACTTTAATGAATGTGATGCATGAAGTCCTAGCTCCATAAAAAGCCAACAGCTAAAACCCAGAACTTTTTGTTTTCAAAACCATTTAGAAATTCCAATACAGAACATAGACTGAATATTGTACCTGTGGCTAAAGGCTGTAATATTAGCCTTATGTATAGTCCATTTAATACGCTTCTTAATTTCTTCTTTCTTGGTCACCGTTTGGAGATAATAGCTGTCTCAAGTTCAGTCAAATTTGTCAAGACAGGAGAATTACTTGCAGACCTAATTAAATACCTCCTGTTAAAACAACCACAGAATGGTCTTCAGCCTTAAGATTAGTGTCACGGAAAGTCCTTTTCACTTGCTTCAGCTGCTGTTTCACTTTTATTTGTATTTACATAGCTTTCTGTCACATTTGATACTAGATATTTTAAAGGAAATTAATAGGCCAGCTGTAAGGCATATGGAGCACCAGTTTATAACATGTGTTTATAACTCATTAATTACAGTAACGGCACACTAGGTTCCTCTTGATTTCTTCTTAGCTTTAGTGCTCATATTTGTTTCTTCCCACAGTATCAAATTGTACTTGTCAGAGGTTTTTTTTTTTTTTACCATTTTGTAATTGACTCATCGCACCACTTGCTATATTTGTGTTAACTGAGAGCACTCTGACTTTAATAAACATTATTACAGAAACCTATACTTTAAAATACATTTTGCTTTTTGTGCAAGGGTGTGTGACTTTGGAGTTAGTGTGTACGTATAACTGAGGATAGGGAGTTGGTGGTTTGGCTTTCCCCCTGCCGTAATGTTGGTTGTCTGGTATTTAGTGGTAATGCATTTTGTTTGCTTTAGGTGTGAATAGTTTGGTCATTGTGGCAATGCTGCCATTTACTGCAGGTAGTATCTTTGTAGCTTTTCTCTGTCATAGTTTAAGTGGCAGGAATGAAAGCCATCAGTTCAAGCCTTACTGAAAGAAAAATGATTTTATGTCTATTCTTATTTCTTTCATAAACTCAAAATTGTTCCATTTGCATTGAAGACAATTGATTGCCTGACTCTTTCTAGTTTTCTTATATACCTGTATATATGCTACTAGAAAAATAAACCAGTGCTTTGAAAAAGTGTTTCATGCAGTCATGCAGATGAATATTTATTCTGCCTTTGTCCGTTCATGGTGCATCTGAGGAATTAACGTCCTCCATGTCATGACAGTCATTTATTGCTCTTGTGTTTGAATCAGTGCATGCTGTCTCATATCATTGCATGATGTACTGTTGCAATGGGAAAAATAACAATGCTGCTAATTGGAGAGATTTCCAGGGTTCCGCTTCACTAAGTCTAATGCTAAACTGTTGAAATCTACACTATTCCTTTCAAGAGCCTTATCTGTTGCAATGTGCATTCTCTAATGTTTTTGTTTACAGGTTTTGACTTATTTTACTTAAACATATTTCCTTAACATAGAGCAACATTTTTGATGTCCTGCTTTTTAGAAAACAAACTATCTTCCTGAAATTCATTTATAGAATTTTTAAAGATTCTGCACATCATTTTGTTGTTCTACTCTATACTCTCCCTATGTTTTACATTGCTTTATTTAGAAAGGGGCTTAAATGCCACTAATGATATTTATAGCCTGAACATAACACATTATCCAAATTGCTAGCTGAACAACTTAGAGTACCTTTTATCAAAGCTAGTCACTGGTAATCCAATTTGACTATTCCTTTCTACTAGGATAGACTGTCTATCGTTTCACTTTTATCACTGTTGTCACAGTCTCATATTCAGATCTCCAGCACCCAGGATTCTGACTTGTCCCCTTATCCACTTTTTCCTCGTGCTGCTGACAAAATGCAAGTCATGCTCTCTAATCAAAGCTGTACTGTTTGCACCTTCTGACCTGGAGGTTAAGACAGTTCTCATCAAATTTGTCTTTCCCCTCAGATTTGTCTTTCCCCTCACAGATGAATATTCTACAACATTTTATTTTAACAATGGATAACTATGTATTATTTTGAACAAGTAATACAACTTTGCCCTAATGCCACCATTTTATACACTACCATTCCATGATTTACAAATTGTGTTGGCCTTCCATCATGGGCTCCAAGCCATACTCACCACCTTTTTAGTTTCATTTCAGATTGTTTCAGTTCTGTTTACTAAAAAATATGTCAGCTTTGAATTATTACAATAACAAATTCCAGTAATTAAATAAATCAGTAAAATATATTAAAAACATATATATGTATATATATATATATATATATATATATATATATATATATATATATATATATATATATAAAATATTTAAAAACTAGAGTCTGTTTTATATAAGTGCTTATATATCTGTATCTAATATATATATATATATATATATATATATATATATATATATATATATATATAAAACTGTATTTTATATATATATATATATATATATATATATATATATATATATATATATATATATATATATACGCGGTGGTGGTGCTGCGGTAGTGTTGTCGCCTCACAGTAAGACGGTGTCCGGTTCGATTCTCAGCTAGAGCGTCTTATGCATGGAGACATGTGTGAATGGGTGTACCTTCGTTGACGGTTGTGCATCAGGCCTGGCAAGCCGGTACGTAAAAATCAACTGCCAATCATGAGTGGACCGGAGTTCCGCTGTGGCGACCCCTAACTGGGAAAAGTCGAAAAACACAAACTATATCTATATACATATATATATATATATATATATATATATATATATATAATGAATTAAATACACAGACGTCAGAGGTCTCAAGTTTTGTGCACTTTATTTACATGAACAAGTCAAAGTAAATGCAAACAAAATTCAATCTGAGAGCATATAATAATCTTATATTGTCCATATTGGCTTCCATCCCTGGTAAACCACCTGCATTCTTTGCAGCAGATCTGTGTTTGACTGTGAACTGAAAGACTTATAGAGACAAAGCTCACCTTCCCTACATACTATTGGCATTTGTTTTTATATCCATTGCAGTGATATGTGGTCACTGGATATTGTACAACTTTACTTGAATATGTAACAGTGGAGTGAAGTAAACACCCATTTAATGGTGAGGCAGTGACTGTCAATGACGGAGTACTCAGTCTTTACTTTTTTCTTTTCAATTTTTTGCTAGGATCACAGATCACCTGTTCTTCTCCACCTTCTTATCAAATAACAGCACATATGCCCAACTCGGATGCATCTGTGTAACCAATAAATGACTTATCAAGGTCAAGGACAACTGATATGTGTTCTAAGAATCAGATCTTTTTTGCTGATTAAAAGTCTTGTCTGCTGCTACAGTTCAGTTGACTTGGACAGTGGCCTTCCTTTTAATAAGATCTGTTGGAGGATAGGGTATTAAAGTGATGCTTGGTATAGACTTCATATAATAGGCTTTTAGAAGTGCCTTTAATTGGTTCTTAGTAGTAGGGATTAGCCAGTTCTTCAGTTTGTATCATCTGTGTGTGGTGTAATTATCCCTCTCCAAATAAAATCTCTTAAATGCCTGGTCCCTGTCAAATAGAGCTTACTTTTTGCAGCATTATCCATAAGTCTCTCCTGTCTTTAAGATTCTGTCACATCTTGTACTTTGACTGTTAGGGTGTTAATAATAAATTACTATGTCATTAAGACACGCAGCTGAATATCTATTGTAAAGATTCCTAAATCTACGCATGAACGTTTCAGAGGTGTCCGAAGTTCCATGACATCAAAATGGTAAGACAGTGCAATGAAAGAGGCCCTTTTACATAAACAATACTGCCTTTTTTGGCTTAAGGGATGAGTGATCTGGCAGAACCCATTAGCCAAATGTAGAGCTATAGAGTGGCTAAAAAACTTGGTTTGCTTAGATAGTCTGCGAGTTCATCCACTCGTGTTATTAGATATCTCATTTAGTTTCTGGAAGTCATTACAAAATGTTATCCATACATCTGACTTAAGTTCTAAGACAAACAGATTGCTCCACTCTCTTTAGGACTACTTTGTAACTCCAATTTGAGCATCTTCCTTACTTCTTCACTTATTGCCTTTCATTGGGACTTAAGTATCCTACAAGGTTTTAGGTTTACATTCTCTACTGGCACAGTTTCACTATAATGTTGAATGAAGGTTGTTCTACCAGGTAGCTTTGAACAGGCCTCTTTATTCCTGAGTAAGAACTGACAGGTTTCCTCGCCATAAATAACAAGGATAGTATTCCATGATTTTTACCTCTGATCCCACAATAAATGTAGAAGCTCCAGATCTCCTCCATATTTATGTGTCACGTCTGCTTTTGTCTCCTCTTTTCTTTCTTATTTGTTGCTCACTTTGTTTATTTCCAAAGTGTCCTTCCATTTTGCTAGGAATTTTTCTCAGAAGAAGTGACTGACACTAATACTTTGTTCCCTGCTTTAAACTTTATAAGCCTGTAATTCTTGATATACACCCTGTTTTGCATTCCTTTTGCTCTTTGCACATGTTCTCTCACAATTAGCATAACTGTATTCTACTTGTCTTGTAAGTCTGTGGAGTGTGCTGTTACACTTTTAAATGGGGTTTCCCTTCTTTCCCAAGTGTCCTTTGCTAAATCCAGCAAGCCCCTTGATGCCTTTCACACAGTAGCACAAATGGGGCAAATTCTGTTAGATATGTGGTACCCCCCTAACAAATTGATTGGAGGGAAGGAAGTAGCTAGTTCTTATCACCTTGTTCTATAGCATTCTGTACCATAGACTTATTTTTTAAGTACTCTATTAACCTATCTGTTTGAAGGTGCTACATTGTAGTTCTTGCTTGTTTTTAATAAAACACTAGTAAAGCTGCTGCCTTGATCTTTACATAGACATGGTGTCCTCATTGGTGCATACTTTTTTAGACATCCCTAATCCTAGAGAAAGGCAGCACTAGCTCTTGACTTTTCGAACTGGCGCTGATTTAGTAAACCTTATAGTAAAACCAATAATCACTATAACGTGCTAGTAGCCATTACTAGTCTTTTTAATTGACCTTCAAAATCCATGGCTAAATGCACAAATAACGTCTAAGTATCAGCTGTCTTCATAGCTCTCAACCTCTTAGTGCAAAAAATCTGGACAAAGCCTAAAAAAGGGGGGTGGGGACAACGGCCCAAAAATAGGAACAAATTTTAAATATTACTCTTATAAACTTAGAAAGTTGCTAGAATAAAAAGGTCCTATGTTAGTGTACATTTTCTAAATTATATGAAGTCTGAAACTCAAATGTATGTCATTACTTACAGATTTCAATCCTTGGTGATTTGGCAGAAAACCACAGATTTTTTAACGAAAAGACCAAAAATATGAGTTAGAAATCTGGACTTTCTGCAAAAATATGGAGAGTTAAGAGGTACGAGCCAGTCTTAATGAACTTAGAAATTGGTGCAGTTCACTGAAAATGAGAGTATGCTGCATTGATTATTCTCAGTAGATTTTATCACATCGGGGAAATAAAACCTTATGAAAATTCTTAGCTTTAATTTTGTCATTCCCTAATTGCCCCGCCAAAATAAATGAAGTAGCATTTTTCTCTAATTTATTTACCCCTCTAAAATAAGTAAATTAACTCAAAATATGAGTATGGTACATGCAGCTCATTTGACGACCTCTTACTCTACGTAATGTCTTTTCATATCACTCTGCTTCCCTAAGGTTTTCAATGCTTATCTGCACATCTCCCTAATGTGGAGCATTTTTGTCAGTACTTTAATGTGAATTGAAGGGTTTTGCCTCCCTCCTAAATATACAGGTATGGCTCTTCCCATATTTCTCCATCTACAAAAGTCAATTCAAGACAGGTTTTATTTATTTCTTCTTGTTTTGATTTTGGCAAAGCTTTAACTTTTATATTGTTACTTCCTGTTGCTTAGAGTCCTATTTCTGTCCCTCTCTCTGTGTTAACCTTACAGAGGGTAACACGGGGTTCTCTTAAGGTTCCCTTTTTTCTCTGTGAGGGTATCATTATCAGTTATTCCATGTCTCCAGACAGTTGTAAATCCATACTGGTATTACTGATCATCAAACTTTGCCCCCCCCAACAAAATGCAAACAAGCAAAAAAATGCTAATTACCCTAATGCCTATACTGTTTCTATTTTACCATCTCACTGCGTACGAACAAACGCTTGACCGTGCTATTCACTACCCAAATGGTCAAAACAGACACCCACGACTTCACACACAACACCAAACACTTTACCATCCCCAGCACACCGAATATACAATTCTGTATAAAATACCACCCCTGTACAGCCACAAAACATAATCCTAAAAACAAAGACTGTATAAAACTTATAAACAAACTCCTAAAGCTCAGAATATCCTGTCACTATAACCTTATAACACATGGAGATATTCATCCCATCCCTGGCGCACCCACAACCAATAACCTCCACTCCCCTACCACAACCCCAAAATCAAGCTATCCATGTATACTCCCACTAGTTCCCTCCTAGCATTTCACCTAAATATTAGAAGTATTAACAATAAGATTCTCAACCTACACGCCCTCCTAGCAACCCACTCCCCGGACATTATGTGTCTTACGAAAACCTGGCTAAAACCCAGTACTACTGACAATGAGATACTACCTCCAGGATACAATATTCACCGGTTAGACTGTGCTACAAGGAAAGGAGGTGGAATAGCAGTCCTTTACAAAATACTCTAACCATTAATAGAGACACCATTCAACCTTCCCAATTCAATAATGCGGAACTCCTCATAACCAAGCTACAGATTAACCAAAACAAACACTTGAACATCATCTGTGCATACATTCCACCAGGCAACAACCTAAATACCGTAGAAAATATCCTTTACTGGTTATCTACTCTCTATCCCCAAGAAACCATAGTTCTTGGTGACTTTAACACCGACTGGCACCCCTGCTCCTCCGACCACCCCCCCTCACCCATATAAACTTATCTGGGTTTAAACAGACCATAACCTCTCCCACTGGGATAAACAAACCAACCAACAGGGAAAGTATTCTAAACTGGATCCTAGTTAATAACCAACCCCAATTGTACACAGCTGGTACTCTCCCGGATGACCTCAGCGACTATTGTCTAACCTGTATCATAAAACATAAGGCAGGAAATCCTCACCAGCCCAAATATAAAACAGAAACAGGAAAAACTTTGATGCTGCTATATTCCAAAACAAATTAAAAGTAGTTAACTGGTCAAAACTAAATAATCTAACATTAGTGGAGGCCATAGATCACTTTAACACTAAATTCCTAAGTATCCTTGATTCCCATGCTCCAGCACATACATTAAAAACTAGATCAAATACAGCACCATGGCTCAGAAAAGATACCAAAGCTAAAATCAAAACTAGAAACAGAGCCTGGGCCAGCTGGAGAAGAACTGAAGCTCTACTTGACCATCTAAAATATCGGCAACTCAGGAATGATACAAAAAAATCTATTTTACTGGATAAAAAAAAAGCTTCTACCAAAATCTCCTACAAAAACACCATAACAACCCTCAAAAGTTCTGGTCAGGCTTAAATCAACTACTTCGTCCAGGTCATTCCACCACTCAACACTGGCTTAACTATACCCATAGTTCCCCAGAGACCATAGCTAGAGCCTTTAGTAACTTTTTCACTGAAACAATCCAATTTCTAGCAAATCAACTAACCCCCTCTAACTTAAACCACATGCCTAATCTACCCCATAATCACCCCGAATTTAGCTTCCAACCAATATCCACTAGTTGTATCAAAACACTTCTAAAAAAACTAAAACCTACCACCCTCGTTCTTGACCTATCAAAAGCCTTTGACATGGTCAGCCATGAACTCATTCTTTCACTAAAATCTGTTTCCTTCAACAAGCCTGCTATCCAGTGGTTCCAATCCTACTTGACTGGTAGACAACAGGCAGTGCTATGGCAGGGCAAACTCTCCAGCCAGCTACCTCTCACACTTAGTGTCCCTCAAGGGTCCATACTAGGTCCACTACTCTTCTCTATTTTTATCAACGACCTTCACACTGCTATCCCAAAAGCTACCTGCATTCAATATGCAGATGATTCCACTCTGATCTGCTCAGCCACTTCCCCATCTGAACTGCAAACCTTAACCCAAAATACATTTAACACTATTGAGAACTGGCTCACCAACCAACGCCTACTTCTGAACCCCAATAAAACTAAACTTCTACTCTTCTCCCCCACTAGTAGATCTACCACACTTTCATTCTCTGTCACATCTAACAATGATACCACTATTTCCCCAGATTATCACACCAAACTGCTAGGAGTTATCATAGACAATAATCTCAAATTTGACCTATAGGTCAACAAAACCATACAGGCCATCAATAAGAAGCTTGGATCACTGTATAGAAACAAGACATTTTTAACCCCACTGGCTAGGACTGCAATCACCCAATCACACCTACTCTACTCTTTTATATGCCTCGGCTGTTCTCTCAAACCTCAACAAATCCAAACTAGGTAAGCTGTCCCATAACTACAATCATATTGCCAGATTCGCCATTGGCTCCACCTATAGAACCCACCACTGCCAGAACCTTAAACAACTAGAGTGGTTAGAACTGCCCAGCTTAACTCAATTCAATCAACTCTTTAATAGCGCACAAAACTTTGTACCACTGTGAGGATACCCCCTCACTTAAAAATATTATTAAGCTATATAGCAACCTCAGATCCCTACAGTCAGTCAATAAACTACTGGTCCAAACCCACAAAGCTAATAACTCTGCTGGTCAATCCCTGTTTGCCAACCCAGAATTCATTGCCAAACTATATAACCCTACATTCCTCCAAAAATCTCTTAAAAAAAAAAAACTCAAACAGTATCTCAAAGTGAATTGGCTATGTCCATGTACCAGCCCTGATTAAGTTATAAACTGAAAGCATACTCTGTAATTATCATATCTTGTAACTAAGTCACCAAGCTCTGCTTCCAATCTGATGTCTCTTACTTTTAATTGTGTCTGTCCATGAGAACCGAGTCCCTAATAGGGAACACTACTAACCCATTGTATATAATCACTTTGTTTTTATAATTGTTTGCTAACTTCTGTGTAATCTATGTAAGTTTGTCCGCTGAAAATGGACATGTATCCAGTCGGACTATCCCAGTAAACAAATGTAAAATAAATACAAATAAAAAATAACAGGTTCCACATCATTCACCAAGGATTTTACCCTATCAGTCATTACAATGACTATTTTCCTTAACTTATCTACCAGTTTTTGGTAGCATACATGTTTTTCCTCCCTTGTTTTCTATGCAGACTTATTAACAAAGTCTTTTTGGTGATGCACAGTTTTTTCTATGCCTTATAGCCAAAAGCCATATTTTTTTTTCTGACATCTATACCTGTTCCTTTTTTCTTTAGCAAGACTGTGTATTTTTGACAATGTGTCGGATGGTTGTTGCTTCCTCTATTCTTGATAGGAGTACTTGCATAACTATGTACTCCCAGTAGTGTACGAGAGTACTGCTGCTGTTCTCCGTCTTATTAGGACCATATTCAGAGCAGTGTGTTTTCTTAATAATGTGTTAGGCTTCTTCAGCTACCATACTGCATTCTGATTTTGAATTATATTAAAACTACACAGTATATAACAGTGCTTTCTTCCCACATCCGTTCTGCAGTACATCATAGTGGGGGAAATCTTGACTGATGAGATCACATATTTAATTATTAGTCTACAGGATGCAGTACTTAAAAGTACATGAATTACAGGGTACTCTATTTCATCTCCATTTTCACGAGTTTTATACTTACAGGCATAAGGCTCTTTAATAAGTGCAATGCCAGCATCTAGCAATGCCTTTCCATAACTCAAAGGAAACTGACTTACTCCAGAGGTTTTGTAACTAACTTATCATACTGTATTGCTAAAATTGATTATGAACATTCTGCTTAGAAATTACAGTTTTGAAGGGTACAACATTCACTTTTTCCTTGTAGTAGTTTGGTTAGAAATATTATTAGTTAAAAAATTCTTAAGAACTGGTCTGGTCTTTCTGAATTTAAAACCAATTATTTCACTTGCTAATATTTTCTGAGTGTTTGAAGATGACTGCGCATTTTAGCTATAAGCTTTTATTACTGGATTCTAAACAAGGCTTCATTAGCTAACAATATTTCAGTTAACACAACTCCCTTGTGTATATTGTTAGGGTCACTCTGAAGAGCACAGTTATGCAACTTAACATGACATGCACACCTGAATTTGTCAACAGCGAATATGTGTCATTTTGCTTTTACTATTTAGTTCAAGATCTAGCCATACATTTGTAGCATGCTTTAAATCATACATTTCAGTTCTTACCATTTTGCTAGGGCTAAATATTAAATTATGAATTAATTATGAATATAAGATTAATTACCCCCTCACACACACACACGCATGCAACCCTTAGCTACCTCATTGCTAACATACCCCACCATGTAGGCATCCAAGCTACTCGAGGGCAAGACTGAGTTGGGTTAAATGGCTAGGCTTATAAAGACCCTGGTAGTAGTCAATAGCCTAGTACAAACCTATGGAATTTGCTCTTGTGATTCAAGAGACGCTTAAGCTGCAGCAAGCAGTTCCTTCAATGTGTTCTACTCCAAGAAGTTTCGACATTGTGTGTGCTTGTAAGTTCGTAAGGACTGTCCTGCTAGCTGGAAAGATAAAACTCTCACCCAACCGCCCTGAGCCCAGCATTCGTCAGTTACATACCAATACGTAATTTTACAGTTTAATGGCAGGATAGCTATGGCCTATGTAGCTGCTACAGGAAGCATCATCTGTGATGAGGGTAAAATCTATTTAAAACAGAGTATCACTGCATATTGAGGGACCATTTAATCAGTAAGCATTCCCTTTTGATTGCTGAGATTCCCTAATTACATATGAGTTTTACCTGCAGAGGAGTATTTTTTTTTTTTGCTTGCTGTATGTCCTGATCAAATTTCAGATTTTCATCTATAGTTACAGCTAGTAGTTTTGTGTTGGTTATCTTTCCATAGTAGTGTTACTGACTCTTGTAATATTAAACTAGTGCTTCAGTGCAGAGAATGGTCTTTGTGTGAATAATGTTCATTTCTTCTGCATGATACTCGCTACAAACACCTGAGTTTCTTTCCAGAGCTTCAGAACACGTATATGGTTTACCTTGTTGCGTTTCCTTTTCCCATGTTGTCCCATGTTTAAAGTTTCCTTTACTTATCTTTAATATAACTTGAAGAAGTTCTTATCACTTTGAAAGGAGCTTGTTCTCAGCTGTGAGCACCAGCCAGCACCAGTTTGTCCCTGCTTTGAACTCTGTAAGCCACGTATTTCTGTTATGTTTTTGTTGTGATTCCTGTGCCATCCTCGTGTTGTTTTACTATAGGCATTACTGTTCTTAAGCTCTTCTGTAAGTCTACAAAATGCTTTAAGATTGGTTGTGGGGGTAGGATCTCTTTGTGGGCTTCCTTTGCTATATCCAGCAAGCTTTGAGGATGTCTGCTGTATAATAATTAAAATGGAGTGACCCCAGTTGACTTCTGGGTATCTTCTTCAAGACAATGAAGAGATACTGGAGTGATAGGTCCCCATTTTTTCATGAACTATTATGTCTTTGCTTAATACATTCTCTAAAGCTTTTAAAACAGTTTAACTAACCCATTTGTTTGTGTATGGTATACAGAGGTCCTTTGCTCTTCAGCATTAAAGAAATGATAATCTTGATGCATTTCTCTGGATGTGAACAAGGTGCCTTGGTCAATAAGAACCTGTTTGGAAACTCCTACTCTGCAACAACATAACAATAACAATGACCTTGACATTCACATTTCATAAGGGAATTGCTTCAGTATATTTCATGGCATGGGCAGTTATCACAAGCCCTCTAATTCCATAGTTGATTATTCAAGTGTACCAGTGGATTGCTAAACTCTAGGCTTGGTGCTGCCTTTTGGCACTCCAGGCAAGCAGTTCAAAAGTATTCCATTTTCTTCCTAGCAAAGGAAAGTAGTCACGTGCTAAACTTCTGGCCTTTCTAGTGTCCGTGCTTAAGTGATCACCCACAATATGGCTGTCTGCTCTCTGCATTGCAAGTGTTCAACAGATTTAGTACCAAGAGCTGCCACACTATCTGGTCACTTTCTTTAGTTGTTCTATAGAGCATGTCATTTCATAGTTCAAAGTATATATACGAAGTTCGGTTCTGTTTGTTTTTCCCTTCTGCTCTGACTGTAACCTCTTTAGCTCTACTCTGTGTACTGACTTCCCCCTTTCTTTAAAAATATTATATCTCAGTCTCACAAGTTTGATCCTAACACATTGACAGATGTTAGATTCAACTGTTCTTCTAGCAAGAAAAACAACAGGCTTCCTATTAAAATATCAACACTTGTAATACCTATTGCCGTGACAGCTGCGGTGGTGCAGCGGTAGCATTGTCGCCTCACAGCAAGAGGTTCTCCCATTCGATTCTTGGCTGGAGCGCCTTCTGTGTGGAGTCTGCATGTCCTCACTGTGGTCAAGTGGCGTTCGAAAGACATGTGTGAATGGGCGTGCCTTCGTTGAAGGTTGGGTATTGGGTTGGCATCTCGGTACCGTAAAAACCTACTGCCAATCATTAGCGGACCGGAGTTCTGCTGTGGCGACCCCGAACCAGGAAAAGCCGAAAGAAAAACAACAACTTACAATACCTATTGCCAAAATAGCAGGAAAAAAAGATAAACATCAGGAGAAGAATGAATTTCAAACATTGCTATTCTCTTTTGTTTTTCACGGTGGTGCATCCCCTCCCCACACATCTCTAGTGTCGGGGCATGCCACTTCAGCCCCTGAATCTATGCCAACTCTGAGATTGCTATACCTTGTAGAAAAAGGAAAATTCCAAGAAATGGCCAGCTTGGACTTAGTATATTTCAGCCATTCAGTCTCAGTATTTTGGTATTTGCTCATGTGGGCCCCAACATTTGAAATGGTTACCAAAATATCAACCTTGTCACTTTCAAAAAGCTTGGTTTTCTGATACAGACCACATACCAGCCTGTGTGTTACCATAATTAATTTTTCCAGATATATCATTATCATCAACCATTCTGCAATACTTTGCTAATGTGCCCAGGCTTAGAACATTTTACACAAAGTAGTTCATATGTCCACTCTAAGCTAAGAGATGTCTATTAGCCCTTGGTGTATGTAAGTCAGATCTAAAGTTTATTTCCATTAATAACAAGCTTTATACTAATGATACTTCAGAATATATTGAGTTCCACTGAGACACCAATGTTCTTAAGTTAGTAGATTGGGTTGATTTAACTGTTTCTACTATTGGTATTTCAAAAACTTTCCATACTGACTTTGTAAAACATGCAGTTAATCAGACATTTGTCACTACCGATTTGTCCATAGTGAATGCTCAGTTATGAAACTTGAATGTCTCTACCTCTGGTGAAGGATCTGGTGAGGCACCAGATCTCGATAATATTGCTTTTTTTTCATAATTATATGACCAACCACTTTAATGGATGTCCTCAATCACAGACTAGTTTACAGAAATAATTTTTGACCCTGTAGCAGGCTAATGAATTTGCCTGAGTCATGGATGTGTGACTCTGCAGTGGCTGTTTCTGGTTACCCAGACCATTCATCTTCTTCCTTGGCATCCTCTGGAGTAGTCCCTTCAGCCACCATGGTCCAGGGATTATACATGCTGCCTGTGGCTGTTGGAGTGTCCTTAGCAGTCATGGGTCAACCACTCCTGTTTGTCTTGAAGGAAGATGTGGATGATGCTTTTCTGCCTAGCCAGACTGTGTTGTTGTTCCCCAGGGTGATGTTCCTGACAGGAGTTGATCTACTTCTATGAAATTTCCAGTTAAAAATAGGCAGAAAGCCAAACATATATAATATCATCTCTCAGTTACTTTAGACAGGAATAAATGATTAGCCTTAGTTCAGAGCTTAGTTCAGGTTGTTAACACCTCTCATTCTGGATTTACTGGTAAAAGAAAAATAGAATTCTTCATTTTCTGTAGATTTCCAATATGACGAACATGAAATGATTTTGAGGAAATAACTTTTATTTATTGTCCTCATGCAACTGACTCTAATTATATAGACAGTATTTCCTCTCTGTGTCCCATGGCAGAATTTTCCATTTCTGAAACCATATTTAGGATAAATCAATTGTTTCAGTGGGAACATAATGACACTCTACTTTCTTAAAAATATATTATGATTTGTTATAACAAGAATTTCCTTATCTTACTCCTGTTGTTCCAGCTTTGCAGTATGCTTTTACTAAAGCCTATAACATGGCTGACGGTGAGGCTGCACTCCCTAACAAGGTACACAGATTGTATGAAGTGCTTTTACTAAAGCCTATAACATGGCCGACAGTGAGTCTGCACTCCCTAACAAGGGAGACAGATTGTATGAAGTGCTTTTACTACAGCCTATAACATGGCCGACAGTGAGTCTGCACTCCCTAACAAGGTAGACAGATTGTATGATGTGCTTTTACTACAGCCTATAACATGGCTGACAGTAAGTCTGCACTCCCTAACAAGGTAGACGGATTGTATGAAGTGCTATTACTACAGCCTGTAACATGGCTAACAGTGAGTCTGCACTCCCTAACAAGGTAGACAGATTGTATGAAGTGCTTTTACTACAGCCTATAACATGGCCGACAGTGAGTCTGCACTCCCTAACAAGGGAGACAGATTGTATGAAATGCTTTTACTACAGCCTATAACATGGCCGACAGTGAGTCTGCACTCCCTAACAAGGTAGACAGATTGTATGATGTGCTTTTACTACAGCCTATAACATGGCTGACAGTGAGTCTGCACTCCCTAACAAGGTAGACAGATTGTATGAAGTGCTATTACTACAGCCTGTAACATGGCTAACAGTGAGTCTGCACTCCCTAACAAGGTAGACAGATTGTATGAAGTGCTTTTACTACAGCCTATAACATGGCCGACAGTGAGTCTGCACTCCCTAACAAGGGAGACAGATTGTATGAAGTGCTTTTACTACAGCCTATAACATGGCCGACAGTGAGTCTGCACTCCATAACAAGGTAGACAGATTGTATGATGTGCTTTTACTACAGCCTATAACATGGCTGACAGTGAGTCTGCACTCCCTAACAAGGTAGACAGATTGTATGAAGTGCTTTTACTATAGCCTGTAACATGGCTGACGGTGAGTCTGCACTCCCTAACAAGGTAGACAGATTGTATGAAGTGCTTTTACTACAGCCTATAACATGGCCGACGGTGAGTCTGCACTCCCTAACAAGGTAGACAGATTGTATGAAGTGCTTTTACTACAGCCTATAACATGGCCGACGGTGAGTCTGCACTCCCTAACAAGGTAGACAGATTGTATGAAGTGCTTTTACTACAGCCTGTAACATGGCTGACGGTGAGTCTGCACTGCCTAACAAGGTAGACAGATTGTATGAAGTGCTTTTACTACAGCCTATAACATGGCTGACAGTGAGTCTGCACTCCCTAACAAGGTAGACAGATTGTATGAAGTGCTTTTACTAAAGCCTATAACATGGCTGACGGTGAGGCTGCACTCCCTAACAAGGTAGACAGATTGTATGAAGTGCTTTTACTATAGCCTATAACATGGCTGACGGTGAGGCTGCACTCCCTAACAAGGTAGACAGATTGTATGAAGTGCTTTTACTACAGCCTATAACATGGCTGACAGTGAGTCTGCACTCCCTAACAAGGTAGACAGATTGTATGAAGTGCTTTTACTACAGCCTATAACATGGCTGACAGTGAGTCTGCACTACCTAACAAGGTAGACAGATTGTATGAAGTGCTTTTACTACAGCCTATAACATGGCTGACAGTGAGTCTGCACTCCCTAACAAGGTAGACAGATTGTATGAAGTGCTTTTACTACAGCCTATAACATGGCTGACGGTGAGTCTGCACGTCCTAACAAGGTAGGCAGATTGTATGAAGTGCTTTTACTACAGCCTATAACATGGCTGACAGTGAGTCTGCACTCCCTAACATGTAGACAGATGGTATGAAGTGCTTTTACTATAGACTATAACATGGCTGACAGTGAGTCTGCACTCCCTAACAAGGTAGACAGATTGTATGAAGTGCTTTTACTATAGACTATAACATGGCTGACAGTGAGTCTGCACTTCCTAACAAGGTAGACAGATTGTATGAAGTGCTTTTACTATAGACTATAACATGGCTGACAGTGAGTCTGCACTTCCTAACAAGGTAGACAGATTGTATGAATTACTTTCACTACAGCCTATAACATGGCTGACAGTGAGTCTGCACTCTCTAACAAGGTAGACAGATTGTATGAAGTGCTTTTACTGCAGCCTATAACATGGTTGACAGTGGGTCTGAACTCCCTAACAAGGTACACAGATTGTATGAAGTGCTTTTACTATAGCCTATAATGTGGCTGACAGTGAGTCTGCACTCCCTAACAAGATAGACAGATTGTATGAAGTGCTTTTACTACAGCCTGTAACATGGCTAACAGTGAGTCTGCACTCCCTAACAAGGTAGACAGATTGTATGAAGTGCTTTTACTATAGCCTATAATGTGGCTGACAGTGAGTCTGCACTCCCTAACAAGGTAGACAGATTGTATGAAGTGCTTTTACTACAGCCTATAACATGGCTGACAGCGAGTCTGCACTTCCTAATAAGGTAGACAGATTGTATGAAGTGCTTTTACTACAGCCTATAACATGGCTGACAGCGAGTCTGCACTCCCTAACAAGGTAGACAGATTGTATGAAGTGCTTTAACTACAGCCTATAACATGGCTAACAGCGAGTCTGCACTCCCTAACAAGGTAGACAGATTGTATGAAGTGCTTTTAGTACAGCCTATAACATGGCTGACAGTGAGTCTGCACTCTCTAACAAGGTAGACAGATTGCATGAAGTGCTTTTACTACAGCCTGTAACATGGCTGACAGTGAGACTGCACTTCCTAACAAGGTAGACAGATTGTATGAAGTGCTTTTACTACAGCCTGTAACATGGCTAACAGTGAGTCTGCACTCCCTAACAAGGTAGACAGATTGTATGAAGTGCTTTTACTACAGCCTATAACATGGCTGACAGTGAGTCTGCACTCCCTAACAAGGTAGACAGATTGTATGAAGTGCTTTTACTACAGCCTATAACATGGCTGACAGTGAGTCTGCACTGCCTAACAAGGTAGACAGATTGTATGAAGTGCTTTTACTACAGCCTATAACATGACTGACAGTGAGTCTGCACTCCCTAACAAGTTAGACAGATTGTATGAAGTGCTTTTACTACAGCCTATAACATGGCTGACAGTGAGTCTGCACTCCCTAAAAAGGTAGACAGATTGTATGAAGTGCTTTAACTACAGCCTATAACATGGCTAAAAGTGAGTCTGTACTTCCTAACAAGGTAGACAGATTGTATGAAGTGCTTTTACTACAGCCTGTAACATGGCTAACAGTGAGTCTGCACTCCCTAACAAGGTAGACAGATTGTATGAAGTGCTTTTACTACAGCCTGTAACATGGCTAACAGTGAGTCTGCACTCCCTAACAAGGTAGACAGATTGTATGAAGTGCTTTTACTACAGCCTATAACATGGCTGACAGTGAGTCTGCACTCCCTAACAAGATAGACAGATTGTATGAAGTGCTTTTACTACAGCCTCTAACATGGCTGACAGTGAATCTGCACTCCCTAACAAGGTAGACAGATTGTATGAAGTGCTTTTACTACAGCCTATAACATGACTAACAGTGAGTCTGCACTTCCTAGCAAGGTAGACAGATTGTATGAAGTGCTTTTACTACAGCCTATCACATGGCTGACAGTGAGTCTGCGCTCCCTAACAAGGTAGATAGATTGTATGAAGTGCTTTTACTACAGCCTATCACATGACTGACAGTGAGTCTGCACTCCCTAACAAGGTAGACAGATTGTATGAAGTGCTTTTACTACAGCCTATCACATGGCTGACAGTGAGTCTGCACTCCCTAACAAGGTAGACAGATTGTATGAAGTGCTTTTACTACAGCGTGTAACATGGCTGACAGTGAGTCTGCACTCCCTAACAAGGTAGACAGATTGTATGAAGTGCTTTTACTACAGCGTGTAACATGGCTGACAGTGAGTCTGCACTCCTTAACAAGGTAGACAGATTGTATAAAGTGCTTTTACTACAGCCTATCACATGGCTGACAGTGAGTCTGCACTCTCTAACAAGGTAGACAGATTGTATGGAGTGCTTTTTGTACAGCCTATAACATGGCCGACAGTGAGTCTGCACTCCCTAACAAGGTAGACAGATTGTATGAAGTGCTTTTACTACAGCCTATCACATGGCTGACAGCAAGTCTGCACTCCCAAACAAGGTACACAGATGGTATGAAGTGCTTTTAGTACAGCCTATAACATGGCTGACAGTGAGTCTGCTCTCCCTAACAAGGTAGACAGATTGTATGAAGTGCTTTTACTGCAGCCTATAACGTGGCTGACAGTGAGTCTGCACTTCCTAACAAGGTAGACAGATTGTATGAAGTGCTTTTACTATAGCCTATAACGTGGCTGACAGTGAGTCTGCACTCCCTAACAAGGTAGACAGATTGTATGAAGTGCTTTTACTACAGCCTATAACATGGCTGACAGTGAGTCTGCACTCCCTAACAAGGTAGACAGATTGTATGAAGTGCTTTTACTACAGCCTATAACATGACTGACAGTGAGTCTGCACTTCCTAGCAAGGTAGACAGATTGTATGAAGTGCTTTTACTATAGCCTATAACATGGCTGACAGTGAGTCTGCACTCAAGGTAGACAGAGATTGTATGAAGTGCTTTTCCTACAGCCTGTAACATGGCTGACAGTGAGTCTGCACTCTCTAACAAGGTAGACGGATTGTATGATGTGCTTTTACTATAGCCTATAACATGGCTAAAAGTGAGTCTGTACTTCCTAACAAGGTAGACAGATTGTATGAAGTGCTTTTACTACAGCCTGTAACATGGCTAACAGTGAGTCTGCACTCCCTAACAAGGTAGACAGATTGTATGAAGTGCTTTTACTACAGCCTATAACATGGCTGACAGTGAGTCTGCACTCCCTAACAAGGTAGACAGATTGTATGAAGTGCTTTTACTACAGCCTATAACATGGCTGACAGTGAGTCTGCACGCCCTAACAAGGTAGACAGATTGTATGAAGTGCTTTTACTACAGCCTATAACATGGCTGACAGTGAGTCTTCACTCCCTAACAAGGTAGACAGATTGTATGAAGTGCTTTTACTACAGCCTATAACAAGACTGACAGTGAGTCTGCACTCCCTAACAAGGTAGACAGATTGCATGAACTGCTTTTACTACAGCCTATAACATGGCTGACAGCGAGTCTGCACTCCAAAACAAGGTAGACAGATTGTATGAATTGCTTTTACTACAGCCTATAACATGGCTAACAGTGAGTATGCACTCCCTAACAAGGTAGACAGATTGTATGAAGTGCTTTTACTACAGCCTATAACGTGGCTAACAGTGAGTCTGCACTCCCTAACAAGGTAGACAGATTGTATGAAGTGCTTTTACTACAGCCTATAACGTGGCTAACAGTGAGTCTGCACTCCCTAACAAGGTAGACAGATTGTATGAAGTGCTTTTAGTACAGCCTATAACATGGCTGACAGTGAGTCTGCACTCTCTAACAAGGTAGACAGATTGTATGAAGTGCTTTTACTACAGCCTGTTACATGGCTGACAGTGAGTCTGCACTTCCTAACAAGGTAGACAGATTGTATCAAGTGCTTTTACTACAGCCTATAACATGGCTGACAGTGAGTCTGCACTCCCTAAGAAGGTAGACAGATTGTATGAACTGCTTTTACTACAGCCTATAACATGACTGACAGTGAGTCTGCACTTCCTAGCAAGGTAGACAGATTGTATGAAGTGCTTTTACTACAGCCTATCACATGGCTGACAGTGAGTCTGCATTCCCTAACAAGGTAGACAGATTGTATGAAGTGCTTTTACTACAGCCTATAACATGACTGACAGTGAGTCTGCACTTCCTAGCAAGGTAGACAGATTGTATGAAGTGCTTTTACTACAGCCTATCACATGGCTGACAGTGAGTCTGCGCTCCCTAACAAGGTAGACAGATTGTATGAAGTGCTTTTGCTACAGCCTATCACATGACTGACAGTGAGTCTGCACTGCCTAACAAGGTAGTCAGATTGTATGAAGTGCTTTTACTACAGCCTATCACATGGCTGACAGTGAGTCTGCACTCCCTAACAAGGTAGACAGATTGTATGAAGTGCTTTTACTACAGCCTATAACATGGCTGACAGTGAGTCTGCACTCCCTAACAAGTTAGACAGATTGTATGAAGTGCTTTTACTACAGCCTATAATGTGGCTAACAGTGAGACTGCACTTCCTAACAAGGTAGACAGATTGTATGAAGTGCTTTTACTACAGCCTATAACATGGCTGACAGTGAATCTGCACTCCTTAACAAGGTAGACAGATTGTATGAAGTGCTTTTACTATAGCCTATAACGTGGCTGACAGTGAGTCTGCACTCCCTAACAAGGTAGACAGATTGTATGAAGTGCTATTACTACTGCCTATAACATGGCTGACAGTGAGTCTGCACTCCCTAACAAGGTAGACAGATTGTATGAATTGCTTTTACTACAGCCTATAACATGGCTGACAGTGAGTCTGCACTCCCTAAAAAGGTAGACAGATTGTATGAAGTGCTTTTACTACAGCCTATAACATGGCTGACAGTGAGTCTGCACTCCCTAACAAGGTAGACAGATTGTATGAAGTGCTTTTACTACAGCCTATAACATGGCGGACAGCGAGTCTGCACTCCATAACAAGGTAGACAGATTGTATGAAGTGCTTTAAATACAGCCTATAACATGGCTAACAGTGAGTCTGCACTCCCTAACAAGGTAGACAGATTGTATGAAGTGCTTTTACTACAGCCTATCACATGGCTGACAGTGAGTCTGCACTCCCTAACAAGGTAGACAGATTGTATGAAGTGCTTTTACTACAGCGTGTAACATGGCTGACAGTGAGTCTGCACTTCCTAACAAGGTAGACAGATTGTATAAATTGCTTTTACTACAGCCTATCACATGGCTTACAGTGAGTCTGCACTCCCTAACAAGGTAGACAAATTGTATGAAGTGCTTTTACTACAGTCTGTAACATGGCTGACTGTGAGTCTGCATTCCCTAACAAGGTAGACAGATTGTATGAAGTGCTTTTACTACAGTCTGTAACATGGCTGACAGTGAGTCTGCACTCCCTAACAAGGTAGACAGATTGTATGAAGTGCTTTTACTACAGCCTATAACATGGCTGACAGTGAGTCTGCACTCCCTAACAAGGTAGACAGATTGTATGAAGTGCTTTTACTATAGCCTGTAACATGGCTGACAGTGAGTCTTCACTCAAGGTAGACAGAGATTGTATGAAGTGCTTTTCCTACAGCCTGTAACATGGCTGACAGTGAGTCTGCACTCTCTAACAAGGTAGACGGATTGTATGATGTGCTTTTACTATAGCCTGTAACATGGCTGAAAGTGAGTCTGCACTCCCTAACATGTAGACAGATTGTATGAAGTGCTTTTACTACAGCCTATCACATGACTGACAGTGAGTCTGCACTCTCTAACAAGGTAGACAGATTTTATGAAATGCTTTTACTACAGCCTATAACATGGCTGACAGTGAGTCTGCACTCCCTAACAAGGTATATAGATTGTATGAAGTCCCTCATTGTTATACATTTTTATTTTCTACTCCAGATATGACCCTATATTGACTTCCTTGACAAATCCTTCCACAGAAATCTTTTTGGTAACTGCAAATCCACCCTCTCCGATACGGATGACAAAACATTTGATAGATTTGGGGAAAAGTAAGTACTTCTAGCACACTTGACTTTTCATTTGAAAGCTCCCATGTTACAGCTGAATGTTTCTTTTGAGAATATGAGGATCATTATAGATAACTTTTCTCTGAATACATTGTATTTCTGTGTCTTGTGTAAATGAACATTTTTGATGTGTGCTTATAATTTAGTTGTTCCCTCTTTCACTATTAACAGAAGGCTTGCAATGCCTATGATCTGAAAATTTACCTCAAGTTGTTAACTGTGAAATTTTAAGTTCTATAGATAAGGGGACTAGTTCTTGACCACCTGCTGCTGCTGTCCTGAAAAAGTGGGATTAGAAAGAAAAATAGTTTCACAGGCTGACTCGGATTTTTTCTCAACTACCTCAGCACATTTTAAAAAAAGTGAGTTAATCAGTTCCAGAGAAATTCTGTCAAGCAAGAATCTTAAAAGCATGACAGGGATTTCTCCAGGAAGAAAAGGCAGACCATTCCAATAGTTCTAAATAATTATCTTAAAATGGAATCACCTTCCTTCCCTGGAAAGCCTTTAAATCTGCTCAGAAATCTGGATCTCCATTTCTCTCTCCAGCAGTAGATAGTATCAGACAATGGATTCTGAAGGAAATCCATCTAGGATACATATGGCATTGGGAGTTACTCCACCTTTTCAAAGAATTGCTCCTCACCCACTAGAGCAAATTTTCTTGTTCTTTCCTGTCATTCAACATTAGCTGACTCAGTGGTCATATAGCCTATTCCCCTTACCCTAACAGGGAAAGTTATATTCTGAAAGAATGTTTCTGCTAGCAAAGAAAGAATCCTTATGGACACCAGTCCTAGAGTTATCCTTTATCAGTCTGTTTGTGAGAGTACAAAAGTTAAAAATGCTATCGCTTCACAACTTGTTAACACTTATTCCACCTTTAAGTTTTTTTGGTAACTTTTCATTTAACAGAGACTTATCATCATATTCCTATAGCTGCAGGTGTCAAATGTTTTTAAGGATCTCTGCATTGGATCAGCTCTTCCGTACCTTTGGGTTACCCACTGCTGCAAGGGTGTTTACTAAGTGTCTAGCTCCAGTGATAGACTATTGCAGAGTCCAAGGTATTTGCATTTTCCTTATTTGGGTAACTTGCTTATTTTTGCCGACTTTTTTCCAGATTTCTTGGGTAAAAGACTTTCTTCACAGGCTGGGTTTCTAGGAGAACATTAAAAAGTCTTTTCTGACTCCTTTCCATGGGATTGTTTGCCTGGGGTGTCTGGACTCTCTGATACTTCAGTTCAAAGAGATTTTCTTCTGTAGGAAAATTTGATCTAAATCTAAAGTTATCCTGAGTTTTTCCACTCAGATGAAGACTTCAAGGAATTCCTCAAGTTAAAAACTGTACACAAACAAGCTCAGCTGTAAAAACAAAAAATCTCCACTGGAGCAAAGGAGCACAAGAATCTAGCACAGTGTTTAAGGTGTAAAGCACAATTTAATCCAATAGGCTTTTCGTTCAGCAAGTGGTAAACTTCATCAGACAAACAAAAAGAACCAAAAAACAGCTTAAATAGTACAGAAGTAATTATGTAAACTCAATTATTCAATCATATTGAACAATCAATTAATTCCCTCCCTTTCTTATGAAGAAACAAAGCTAACAAACCGGTACTTGCGTATTATCGCAACCAGATTTTCGCGGTTGCGAAACTCGCATGCTGCAATAAAATGGAATGCGGGAAACACCGTAAGGTGTAATTTCACTTCTTTACTAAGGAAAAACAAGTTTGGGATATATTTTGGAAGAGAAATAAATGTGAGATTATTCTTGTTTTGGTGCATTACACATGCACGCTTCATTTCTCACGGCTGCTGTGTTACTG
Source organism: Protopterus annectens (assembly GCF_019279795.1). Lineage (NCBI taxonomy): Eukaryota > Metazoa > Chordata > Ceratodontiformes > Protopteridae > Protopterus > Protopterus annectens. The sequence continues at coordinate 142,410,299 of NC_056743.1, read as the reverse complement.
ACGAAAGGAATTTTGTGACTGTAAGGAAGGAATGCTGCCAAGAAAAGCACCCACATCACATATAGAAATGCTTTAGGTAATGTCTTTAATTCTAACACTTTGCACACAGACTTGAAAGGAAAGTTTTGGTAACAGCAAGTTGCACTAAGGAATCGCTTTCAAAAGTGTTGGTGGATGATGTCGGCAGGTGACTCTAGGGTTTGTTTCTGATGGGAGAAGTTCTTAGCAGTGGGTCGTTTTTGTGTTGTTGAATGGGGTATCCTCAGACAAACTCAGATTGTACTTCACTGGTTTCTGGAAGGTATTAGGGACAAAAATATGTGGATTGTTCATTTCCTGGTTTTGTCTTCCTTTTTTTTTTTTTTTTTTATGCAAGGAAAGTTGTCACAGATTTTAGTCAGGAGTGCTTCAAACCAGTGCTTTGCATGGGCAAAATAGGTTTCACATGACATGCTGCCAGGGAAGTACATACATAAACAACCAAACTTTTAGTTTTTAATTTTTACTTGATAACCCTGCAATAAAACAACCATAAGTGTGAAAGAAAACAGATTGTATAACCTGATTACATCAAAGGTCAGATTTTAATTTCGGGAATCAACCACTACTACAGCGAAAATCTGGTTGTGATAATACGTAAGTACCACCTAATCTAATTAAAACACTGTTAAAAATACTTTAATACATTACTAGAAAAAATTATGTTTAATATTTTATAAAATTGAAAGTTTTAAACTTTAAAAGAACAATGATTTAGATTGTACAAAACCATGTAACCATTTGCTAGGAACCTCTACAATAGTTAAAAATTCAACACGCAAAAAAAATATAGAAAACTAAACATTTTAAAAAACAAAAGGAGACTCACTAACACGTTAAACTCTTCAACTTCAATATGCAGCTCAATGACACTTTTTCATTGATGCCTGGGGCTCTATACGATTGTAATTTCAGTTGCCATAGTAACTCTTGTCGCTCCAACAGTAACTGGTAAGGGCCACCTTTTATATCTGGGGATAGCTGATCAAGAACTCTAAACAAAAAAGAGTGAGTAGGATTTTCATTAACATGTCTCGCTAAAGCATTTTACAACTTCTTCTTCTTCTTAATGTGGTAAATGTGTTCATATACCCTGTCTTTTTTCCAGATTTCTTGGGTAAAATACTTTCTTCACAGGCTGGGTTTCTAGGAGAACATTAAAAAGTCTTTTCTGACTCCTTTCCATGGGATTGTTTGCCTGGGGTGTCTGGACTCACTGATACTTCAGTTCAAAGAGATTTTCTTCTGTAGGAAAATTTGATCTAAATCTAAAGTTATCCTAAGTTTTTCCACTCAGATGAAGACTTCAAGGAATTCCTCAAGTTACTATGATTCATGGCATCTATGATTATCATGATTTCTCTAGCCAGAGTCCATATGGGAAAGTTTCATTTGTACCTGACATCTGTATGGTCCTAACATCCACACTCCCTGACTTTTGAAACTCTAGTTTTGAGATTTGTAAAAAGGTGACTTCTTTGGTGGAGAGACCAGTTTTACTTGGATCCAGTTGTCATACATTCCGTTCCAACTCTAGCACAGTCAGTAACAGTAGATGCCTCAGACTTTGCTTGGGGAGTTTTGTCAAGTGGTTGGTGTAAATGTGCAGGAGCTTTGGAACAAAAAAGACAAACCAAAACACACAAACTAAAAGTGATGTTGGCAGTCATAAATGGACTCAACTTTCTGAATCATTAGTGGTCCCCAGTGCCACTACAAGTGATTATAGACAATGTCACAGTGGGTATTCCAGAGCTTAACCTCTGTGCAGATTAGATTCAGACCTGAGATATTACTATTCAGCACAGTCTCACTGTACAGGTGTGCAAAGCCAGTTGTCGGTTTTTGCTATTCCTCCCCACGGTCGAGTGGCCTCAGAAAGACATGCGTGGATGAGCGTGCCTTCGCTGAAGGTTGGGCTGGCAACTCAGCACCATAAAAATCTACTGCTAATCATTAGCAGACTGCAGTTCCGCTGTGGCAACCCCTAACCAGGAAAAGCCGAAAAGACAAACAAACCATGAAATTATTTAAGAAATTGCTTACCTTTCTTAAATAAAGTCTTTGTATAACAGTGTTGTAATGTTCTTCTGCATTGTTTCTCTGTTTTTCTGAATTTGTGATGTACTGCTCATGCATATAATTCTTACATTCCCATGATTGCCCAGTACACCAATGTCGTTCAACAGAAGCAATGGAGAGAAAGAATCTCCTTTGCTATTTTTTTCTTTTAATATGAGATAAAGACATGGACATTCTCTGGAAATCCGGACAGTTCAGAAGAACGATAGTCTGCCAAGACTGCACAGAAATACAAGGAACATCAGGTACTTTCTGTTGCTTTAGTTTTGCAGAACATACCTGATATTTTCTTGTATTTGGTCTGCCCTCTGTAGCATATATTAATAGGAAAATCTGGCCACTCAATGGTACATCAGCAGCCAGACTTTTTCTATCGGTATATACTCGAATCACAACAGATATTTTACTTCGGCTGACAAATCAACATGTACATTTTTTAATAAGAAGCCATTGCATGTTATTGAACAACAATTTCATATCAGACAAAACTTTGTATCACTTGTGTTGCATCTTTATCATTGTTATACTTTAATGTGTGTTTATGAAGATGCTAATAGGATCTGTAAAATAACCTAAGAAGGAACGAACTTCCTAATGAAATTCTGCCTTAGGCACAATTAACAATACCTCACTTATCAAGATAATCCAACATACAAAATCTTTACTTCTGCTTAATGTCAGAACATATTAGGACAGCTAAACTATTAACGTATCTGTGGAGCCATTTGTACCCAATTTGTCAACAATACAAGGCATCTATTAACACTTTTCCAACTGATTTAAAGATGAGACATAGGTATGCTTCAAGCATTCTAATAAAATCTAATTTGTGAACAAAACATCAGTTATGCTGACAAAGTCCAAAGCCTTGCCTTTTGTTACATGAACATTTCAAATAAAAACAATTCTATAGATAAAACTGATATGTGCTGAGTTGCTCTGAATAATAATAAACACTCTCAACATAACAGGAATAATTAATGGTATGGAAGCATAATGCTTTACGAATGGCACTGACTTTTGCTATTGAAGTAAAAGCTCAGTCCATCCATAACCACTTTTATTTCTGCATAAGGGGTTGGGGTGTCACTTTAACAGTGGCAATCATCTAGACACAATGTTTGTCTGTATATAATTTTATAACCTCGTCTTTGGAGTACATTGCTGCCCCATGAGAGGTAAATCCTTACCATTAAGTAATAGCTTATTAACTTAAACCGCGGTGGTGCAGCGGTTAGCGTTGTTGCCTCACAGCAAGACATTCTCCTGTTCGATTCTCGGCTGGAGCTCCTTCTGTGTGGAGTCTGCATGTCTTCCCCGTGGTCGAGTGATGTTAAAGACATGCAGGTAGGTGTGAGCGTGAATGGGCGTGCCTTCGTTGAAGATTGGGTGTCGGGCTGGCAACTCGGCACTGTAAAAATCCACTGCCAATCTTGAGCGAACCGGAGTTCCGCTGTGACGAACCCTAACCGGGAAAAGACAAAAGTCTTTAAGTAACACCAGCAGATATAACTGCAAACAGCATTAACTCCCTTCTCAAGTACTAGAACATTTAAACATTTTTCAGTAACATAAAAAATGCATAGATAAAAAGAGAGAAAATGTGTTTATTTATTGCATTCTAAACTGCTGCAATTTGTTATGAGCAGCAAATTTAGTGTCTGAAATGCCTTTCATAACTTAGGCAATTTTAAATCTGAAACATTACATAAAGATTGTCTTTTTAGGCAAGGCCAAAATCCCTAGCACTTCTAGTTATGGATATTTAGCTACTGATTTGTCACACAAAAATAGTGTTTTTCCCATGTTTTGAAATTGTGAAATCAGAACATCCTCTGCCACAACATATGTCTGTTACAAGTGAGTCACCATAAATAACTTTGAAGAAATGCCTTGCCAAAGGGAAGGGTGGCTGGACAGATGGCTCTTATTAAAGGTGACTGTTTTAAAAGAAATTTATATCATGGATTTTGTCTTTTCTGTGACCTTAGTATGTGTCACACTGTCAGAATGTAGTATAAAGTAAAATATCATCAGATTATGTTTAGATTGAATTTTGGACAACAATAAATGGGGAATATAGCACATCTCTTTCTGTTTGTAATACAGTGCAGTCTTTATAGAGTCTGCCATTATTCTTAACTGGGTAGTCCTCTTGACTAATGCTAAAAGGAATGCACACAGTTTCACTGCCTCCCTCTTCATTTGCAGTGTTTAGTTTGTACACTTTTACTTTTTTGTTTATTTTTATTGTAGTTGTGACTTCCAAAAGATAAGTAATTTTAGTGACCAAACATCTGTCTTTTTGATGCTATTTTTCTTTGCTTAACCAAATATAGGATATTTGCCTGACAGTGGAATAGCCATTAAAAAATAGTACTGCCTGAAAAATAAAAACATTTCAAGAAAACATAATACGATTTTTTTGTGGGATGCAAATCCTTCATCCCTCAAATAGTAGTGGTATACCCCAGCAATCTTCTACTAGATACAGGTGTCTGCAAAGTTGTTCTACCTCTGGGAGAAGGAGGGAAACCACATTATTTGTTTTTCTTTGTCTGCCTTGTTTTATGGATCATATTGTATTTTCCAAGTGGCTGATGGTCAGTAAAAATGATCTCATAAGTAGCTACGGCATTCTTTATTGATTTCTGTATCAATCTAAGATTATTTTTGTATGTCTGGTTGTATCATTTTTGAGTCCCCTGTTTTATGGTATTCAGTTTTGACAGCACTGTAAATTAGGCTCTATGAAACAGTGGTTGACTTCACATTAATAATTCTGCTACACTCGTTTTTGTTTTTATTTTATCATTGATTATCATTTAAAGTAATATAGCAGGTAAGGTAAGTTGAATCAAAAAACACTGAATTAGAAATCTAGAGTGTGTGCTTTAAAGAGGAATCAAAGTTTAGAGGAACTAACATACAACAGGACTAATAACCAACGAAATACATATTAAAATATGATTACGTATGTGCTTAATACAATCACTGTGTTTCAGTAGCTAGATGAAACCTTCAGCTGAAAGCAGAATATAATCAAGGCCTGTTAAGCATGGGATCATGAACATTCTCACAACAAACAGCAACCATTTTCCATATCTTATCCACCATCCCAACAATTCCAAGGCTTCCATTCAATGTCCCATCAATGCCCTCATTAGTTATTAACCCATAGACTTTGTATATCTTTTATATTCAGCCCATCAAATAAGGGACAATTTCAGCACATTGTTCCTCCATGTTTAAATGTAATGTTATAGAAATATAAGCAAGGAGTTTGTTTGCTTTTTATGACCCCTAGATAATGGGCAAGGTGGATGTTAAAAGTAAAATAATCTGGAGGCAGATAAGTAGCCTGTCTTGTATAAATTCTCATATGTATTCTACCACATGCCCTTAAGTATAAGAAGCATCTTTTTTTAACACCATAAAGCTGTAATCCTCTGCGATAAATACCATTCCCACCAGAATATTCTCCACAGTGAAGATTCATCATTGACCAGCATAATTTCATAGGTATATACTATGCTAATGACCACTGGGGTCTTTATAAGCCTAGGCATGCAAACTAAATATTTCCCATGAGTTAATGTGCCTCAGAGGTTATTTTAACTAGTGTATGTGCATGATTTAATGGTTGCTTCTGTTCATTAGACGCATAGGTGTCAGAGCAGGGGTGGATTTCTGATTTCCCATCCACTATGCCAGATTGCCCCTGAATAGGGTTAGGGAAAGGCTCTGCTTCACATGGATGGAGAGGCTATTTCAGAGATTGGGGATTCTCTGAGATGTAGACCTGTCTCTCCAACATGTCTGATTTAAGTCACAAGGGAAATTTAAGTCCTTAGAGCTAGTAGTTCTGTTGCAGTTCATTTTGCGGATATGCAAAAGGTCCATCCGAGCAGGATCCAAGGATGCCTTGCATCTCAGAAGTCTGTAGGATAGTATAGAAATAGGCCTTTGAGGCAATCTGCATTGGACATTATGTTTATGCCCTATATTCTTTTTGTGAGGAAGCTCTGTGGATGTTCCAGTTATTGGATAATTGGTGGCATCCAATATTAACTGCCATCTAAGCTCTAATGGGTTTAATGATTCTTGCTCTATCAGTTCTTTATTAAAGGTGAAGTTTTATGGTGCTAGTTAGGAACATTGACTTGTATTTATATATATATATATATATATATATATATATATATATATATATATATATATATATATATATGTTTCATATTAAGTTTTATTGTTAATATAAATCTATTATTATTGGCTATGTATTATCATGTGACACACACTGAGGGGTATATATGGGTGTGGTTGTTAACATTTTCTTGTTTTGATGAGGTTCTGAGTGAACAATAGTGCTTAACCAATACATTTTTTCTCCTTCTGGATGGTGGTTCACTGGTTTGTTTTACTACACTAGTTCTTGGTTCGGTGTATTGGCTTTTTATAGATGATATTCTGTAATGACCCTATAAAAAGGGCTTAGCTGCCAAACATATTATGATTACGAATTGCGCCAGAAGTGATCTCTTGGACTGCAGTTCTAAATTCTGAATGCTACATTAGACCACTGCACTACAGCCTTGCTAGTGGCCAATGAAGAAATGTAATCTACAACTGAACCTATTAATTTTATAGATGACCAGTAAAACAGGGCAGCATTATGGTTGGTTGCTACTTAACAATGATTGGTTTCTTATTTTAGTTCCCGACTGAAATACCTGCTGTACTGAGTATGTATATCCATCTTGTATCAGTTTCCTTCTAGATCAAAAGGAAGGCAGTTAGTGGCCGTACTCATAGTTGTTCACTGGCACATATATGGTTGGGAGGGTGGCCTAATGGTTAAGGTGTTTACCTTACAAACACAAGGTGCAGGGTTTGAATCTCCCAAGGGATAATTGGTTAGGTTTAAAATGGCTCACAAGGGCAGTTAGCCTAGTACTAATCTAGGAACAATAATACCTTTAGGGGTTGGGAGGGTGGCCTAATGGTTAAGGTGTTTGCCTTACAAACACAAGGTGCAGGGTTTGAGTTTCACAAGGGATAATTGGCTAGGCTTAAAAATGGCTCGCAAGGGCAGTTAGCTTAGTACTAACCTATGAACCTATATGCGTGCATTTAGCAGACGGCGGGAGCCTCATTCGGTAATGTTTCCTTCTTACGCCCATTTCCTTCGGTGCTACGCTCCTGCTCTCCAGGAGCCTGTCTTAGAAAAAGTGGGCACTAAAAATGTAAGTGTGAATAAATAACTTTTTAAGAAACTTTAAGGAATTAAAGGATTCTAGGGATGGCTCTTTAACCCATAAAAGGCTTTGTTCCACTGCTGTTTACATTGGGGAGAGAAACTGTGTCCAAGTATATAACTAACAAGAAAAAAAATTGGAGATAAGAAATCTGATTTTGTCCTGGAAAGAGAACGCCATGCCATCCTATCTTGAAATGCATTTCATTGTATTACCAGTGATTGCCTCCAAATTAAAAATATCCAGATGTAGCCCATCATTAACAAATACTCAGGTACTTCAGGTAATTGACTACCTTTTAAATTAATACTGACCTGACCATTCTAGTACATATGGAGCATAATTTGCTAGAAAAAAAAATTACAATTAGATGATCAGAGATATCCATCCGTAACTGTTTACTGTCCCTGTAAGTCCCAGGAAGAACTGCTTCTGGATCCACCAAGATTAGGAACACACAATTTAAAAATACCTGAATTTTGTGAGAGTGAATTGAAATGGGAACCTATTGCTACTTAGTTGAACTGCCTAATACCCTGAACAAGTAATTCCTTGTGTTATATAATTTTAGTTATGTATTTATTTATCCTCAACCAGAGTGTGCTTTCAGTCATTCTACTGTCTTCCCTTTACCTTCAGCCACTGTCTTGTGATCTGTCCAAATCAATGCTGCAGTTCGGGATAGAAACCCCCTGTTATCTGCTATTCTGCTATGGAAGACTGGCATTGTAATACGAATGTGACACAGCAAAGGCTTAAAGCCTGCCACTAGTCACAAGCCTGCATACAGTGTATTCAGTTAGGCTGCTAATCATGCATACTGTCAGTTGTGCAAGTCTAAGGTGCTGGTAGGGCCCAGTCAGATACTATTTGGGGGGACCAAAATTGCTTCCATCAGGCTTCCAGCAGGTACTACACCTACTCTACCACATCCATCTCCCTCTCCTTTGTGAGAAAACTAGATATTGACTAATTATGTACTACCTCCTTTCCCCAACCAGCCCTTCACTGTCTTTTACCTTGTTTACAGGTTTCATATCCTGTAGCAAATTCCCTAAACAGTGGGAATGGTCCATTGAGAATGACTTCATTCTTCACTTTTGAGCAGATGAAAAGAAAAATTTCCTAAGATTCCATTATGAGGCTTCCTTAGATGGTGGGAGAGTTTTTTTTCCACTCACAAAATCAGATAACTGTCTTGAAATAAATTATTAGGTTACTTCTTAAATGGAACATGCTGACTTACCTGATGCTAAGGGCTCAAGATGTTTTCTACTTTCTGGCATACATTTTAATAAAATAGATTGTATTTCAGGCAGTCATAACTTATTTCACTTGGAAGAAATTAATCGATCCTCATCATTCATTAATAGCACTGATTATTTCTTAGCAACAAATTCATCCCCTTCCCTGAAATGTGTGGAATATATAGCTTGGCCAAGTAAAACACTTGCCAGGGTTCAAAACTGCTGAGTTCAGTACTTAAACTTGAATTGGTTAAACATCTGGCCCAACACAAATTAGATGAATTCTGAATACAGCAAATTGTCTGAAAATTCTACCATCTTACTTTTTTCTTACAGTTCCCTGCTAACCATCCATTTCCCACCTCATTAGTTTCTGTTTTTTCTGTCTAGCCAAAACTTCCTACCTCCCTGCACTTGCACGATTTGCCAGTTTGCTTCAGTACTAATGGAATTAATTAATTTAGTAGTGGACTGTAGGAAGGAGAGAGGAAATTATGATTCATGTCATACCAACATCATTCATGCAGATGTGAAGGTTTTTTTCGTAAACCCTGCGAACCATTCATATCATGAGTTTACACCACTACATAGTGCATACAGTGACATAATGAAGGAAACATTCCCACCTCAACAGTAGCATCTTCCTCAGATGATTGCCCCACTACAGTATAGCACTAGGTTAGCAGCATTATTACCCCTGTGCTTCACTTATTTGCTCTTGCTCCATATGTTCCTGCATCCCACCCCACCCTTCCTTGGAAGAAGAGATCAGGCCCCCCGTCATCATTCATCTTTCTTCTTACTCAAACTAGAACAGGTGTACAAGCCGCTAACCTAACCTTGGTCATGCTAGGTCACGGTCATGACTTTTAACTCCATGCCAGTGTATCAGGTCATGTTCTATCAAGTTTAGTTTGTGGGACAGAGGTCTTAGTGAGAAGGATTTTGTCTGTAAATCCTGAGGAGCAGATACCCCAGCACTGATTATATTAAGGAGCATAGGTGGGTAAATTCCAACCCCCACCCCTTTATAGACATACAGTTTACTCATACATTCCAGAAGAGATAGTTTATCAAGTATATGACTATTTCAGTTTGGAGAAGTAGTGTTCTTAACTAAATTATCTTGATGTAGTTTGGCCAAACTAGATGTGTTACTTTAGTCATGTATTTAACTTTAAAAATATAAAACATTTTAATGATTGGTTGAGAAGTACATGCTCACCATATACTACAAGGTGAGACAAGATAGTTATGGCCAAGTTCCTGAACTGAATTTCTTTCCAACTGCAGCCAAACAATACTCAGCTTAATGTAATCAAAAGCCAGGTTACTCCACTTTTTGTTGCATGTCAGAGTCAAATGCATGTTGATGAATGATTAGTTTTGAATGATATAGAAATTAACTAGAAATGCATTGTGGTTATCCTGAGAATGGAGAAAACATCAGTTGAAAATCAAGTTACGTAGGATATTCCTACGACTTTTATTTAAAAAAGTCAAATTGCTAGCCAAAAGAAAGCATTCCAGAGTGTTCTGTCACATGCCAGATAATAGTCATTTACTAGTGTCTGTCAGGAGTTACTCTTCTACATAGATTGTATTTGAGACACAAGGATGAGTTACACCCATTTACTGCAAGTATTATTTGTTTTTCTGTTAAGACTTTGTTGACTGGGCTGGTGGGCTGGTCCTTGGACACTTTTCAGCCACATCCCAGGTGCCTAAGCACAGAACAAGTACAACAGTATCGTATAAAAACAATTAATCAGACTCATATTAAGACAATGAGGAAGACAGCCGCGGTGGTGTAGCGGTAGCATTGTCGCCTCACAGCAAGAGGTTCTCTCGTTTGAGTCTTAGCTGGAGCACCTTCTGTGTGGAGTCTGCATGTCCTCCCCATGGTCGAGTGGTGTTCGAAAGACATGCATGAATGGGTGTGCCTTCATTGAAGGTTGGGCGTCGAGCTGGCACCTCGGCACAGTGAAAATCTACTGCCAATCATTAGTGGACCAGAGGTCCGCTATGGCGACCCCTTACTGGGAAAAGCCAAAGGAACAACAACATATTAGGACAGTGAGGAACGTTTAGACAGTGAGGAAAAATAGCAAAGTACAGATGCATAAAGAACGGGACACTTTGTAAACAAAATTAAATTGAGTAATGCAGAAAATGATATGGTAAATATTATATAGTCTGTCTAAACAATTTGTCACCCAAGTTCAGATATTCCAGTGCAAAACATTAGAGGCTCAACTGAATAAATATTTATATACAAGAGATTTTTCTGATATTCTTGAGGGGGCTACAGTTAGGGTATATGATCCTTTTGGATTGTAAGTAGCAGTAGAAGAAAGTTATCCCTTTTCCCTAAAGCCATTGCTTTTTTGAAATTCTCTTAGTCTGATCAGCAAGTTATTTCCTGAAAAAAGCATATTCATTGACTCGTCTTTAAGTCAGCAGGCAGATGATTCCACTTTGCTGGAATAATCCTGCTGAAGCTTTGCACATGAGAGGGATTGAAGAATAGTGGTCTGTAACTACGTTGCTTTCATGGCTCTTGAGTAAGTAACACAATGTCCTTATTCCTCTGTTTTCAGAGAGAGAAGAGTCATTATATAATATAATATATCTTTAATGTCTATGAAGAGAATAAATGAGTGTATCTTGCTGTGACTGAGAGGCAAGTTGCTTTTTTCTAGGCATAAGCCGTGATGCTTCATTTATAGAGAAGGCGAGATAAAATGGCAGATGATATTTACGATATTTTGTATAATGGTTGTGCTGTACAAGGAGTGGAGGGTGAGAGGTAGGATGCAATCTAATGTAGGAATTATTTTGCATTTATCTATGGCTTTTCTAGCCTCAGTGGTAAGGTGAATAGAAATGGAGTATGAAACTTTTAGTTGAGCAGTAACTTTGGCCAGTATGGGGTCCGTGTGAATTTTCAGGAAGATTTTCTTAATATATCAGAAAATAAAGTAAATTGCTGTTTTCAAAACCTCATTTAGCTGGTATAGAACCTCTTCAGCCCTCATTTTCCTGGCCCATAGAAAGCTGCTTTTTCTCCAAGTTAAGCAACAACCTGTCCATTTTGGTTATTTTATTGTGGAGGTATCGATTGCCACACCACTTAATCCCATTCTTTTTTTTCAAGTAGACAGAACGTGGTGGTTAGGTGTATGCCAGCCTCCTTTACTAGTGAAATTCATGGCAAGTACTCTTTATCACACCTTTTCATACCAAAGATTTATGTGGTTGCAATCCAAGTGTATGCCATTTGGAACCTTGTATGTATTGCCAGATGCTATTTTATTGAGAAAATCATCTGTTTTCATTACATCGTGTATAAAAACATAGTAACCTTGGCAGTAAGCTTACACTGGATTTTCCTTAAATTCTTGTCTTACATTTTTGTCTGAAACCTTCTAGCTGAGGAAATATTACTTAATAAATTTAAGCCCTGCCAAGCACTCATGACCATGTCATAAAGTATTCAGAAAGGTCAAGCTTTCTAAAACATTGCAGGTGACACTCTGAATGTTAATGCAAAACAATTGCATGAAATTCAAACCCAGGCTTGAAAAGTGCCATTATGTTTCTTTTTGAATAGCTGGTACAAGTGGGAATTATTCCCCAAATGACTGGTTAAGGAAGGAATGAGATTAGTTGGCAGAATGTTTAAGGTCTTCGCCTCCCATGCACAAGGTGCAAGGTTGAGCCTGACCCTCTAGTCATTGCTTGTATGGAATTTGTATGCTCTCTCTGTGTCTCTGCAGGGTTTCCACTACCTAGAAAACATATTAAGTGTTTCCACTTCAAACTTCCCCAAGAATATAGCTGTGGACAACAGCACATACTCTAACTGGTGCCTACAGGGCGGAAGAGTTGTATAGACCAACCACTTTCTGCATCAGCTGTTGTGCACAGCATTCTCAAAAAGGGAGAATGTGTGTTACAGACTGAGCAGTATCAGGGTTTAACTACTCCATGGCATAAAATACGGCTTTAGATGATTCAGTTATGTTGACTATTGCTTCCAATTCTGATGTGATTCCTCACTGTCATCTGAAGCCTCTCCGTCACCACAATTCCCATACCATTTCTAGTCTGCTCCACGTGGGTTGAGGACCTGGCCGACTCTGACCTATGCCAGGGAGTAGGAAGGAATGTATGTGCCCCTATTGACTACTGTGTGTCCACCATTAGGCTTAGCAGCCCAGGTTTAAAAATCTACAGGTTGGTTGGTGTACAATTGCCCATGGCTCAGTAAGCTACTGGATTACTCTGGCAAGCTCTGTTGAGTGAAAGCTGAGCATAAAACCAGTTAACCTCTAAAACATGAACTAAGAATTGCTACACTCTGTAAGTTCACTGATAGGGTACAGCTTGGAAGTGGGTGGCATGGTGGTAAGGATGAGGCTGGACATCATCTGTATCTCTTGACTTAAAAATGGTGTGAGAATTGTGGCGGACATAATCCAAAAGACATTTAGCGATATCATCAGAATTAGTGACAGACTCGTGGCAATCTGATTCCAGTGTAAGGATAGGCACTGCTCATAATCTGAGCCTGCGACCCACAGCAGGCTTGTGATAGTGAGGAAAAAATGCGTTTGGATAGCAGTTTCAGGACTAGATAAAACTGGACAGAATGAATCGGTGTTGATAATGGGTAATCTGAATGCACATGTCAGGACAGACAGAACAGAATATGAAGACTGCCTCGGTTCACATGGGTAGGACAACAGAAAGAAAGAAGGAAAAGCCATTCTAGGCCTCTGTCTGACAAACAGCTTGATGGTGGCCAACCCATAATTCAGCAAAAGAGACTATCACAACATCATATAGAAGAGTGGCCAACATGCAACTTGGGGTAGACTTCTTCCTTGTAAGGAAAGGACACTGGGGTAGAATTGTTTTTCTATAAACTCATCCCCACTGAAAGAGTCCGCCCACAGCATAAATCACTGGTTGTCGCAATCAACTGTAAGCAATGATCAGAGAAGGCCATTAAGTTAACATATCCTAGGCCGAAGACCTGGAAGTTGACTGTAGAGAAATAAAAAGAGTTCAGAGTATTTTTCAGCACCTGAGGAAGAAGAGGAAATGGGTGGAGTTGAAGAAGAATGGCAGCACCTCAAAACAGCAGGTGTGAGGACTTGCAGAACAGATATGTGGCTGCGCCAGGTTTGGAAATAAGGTACATAAAGAATGCTGGTGGTGGAATGCACACATCCAGGAAGTCATCAAAAGAAAGGAGTGCAGGAAAAAGTGAGAGAAAAAAAAAAAAAAACAAACAAAAAAAAACACAAAAACAAATTGAGCTAGTGAGAAATACTGGTTGGATAACAAAGGGGTAAGAGAAGTGTTGCAAAAGCAAGGAACAAGGCATTAGACCCCCTCTATCAGCTTCTGGAACGTGACTGAGTAGGTGGTCCAAAGACTGCATGGTAAAGACAGAAAGATAAAGAAGATGGTCAAATACCCTTCATAAGGGATGCAGTCAGCCACATGCTTACCAGTCCGCAGAGCATCAAAGGCAGATGAAAAGTCTACTTCTGTCTACTTCTGAATGAAGAAAACCCCACAGAAGCTGCACTGCTCCAGACACAGCCTACAATGAAAGAAGAGGAGGAGCCCACCCTTGAAGAAGTAAGAACAGCCCTAAGAAAAATGTAGTCAGGGGAAAGGAGCAGGCTCAGATGATATCACAGCAGATATGTTAAAGATGTTGGTTGAGATATGGGAGAAATGGCTCTTCAGGGTACTCCTAGCAATATGGAGAGAAAAGAGTATCCCAGATGATGGTTGAATAAGCATACTAGTGCCAGTGTTTAAGAACAAATGAGACATCAACAACCGCGAGCAGTACAGATGCATCGACCTTCTGTCACACTGCATGAAAGTTCTGCAGAGGGTAACTAATAAATGAATATGTAGAGTCATGTGAAGTAGGACTGATGGTGACTCATTTGAATTCAGATCTGGATGCAGCACAACTGACATGATGTTTGCAGTGAGACAGATAGTTGAGAAGATACAGATTAGGAAAGAGCAAAAGGGCATTCCTAGTCTTGGAGAAAACATTTGACAAAGTCCCAAGAAAGCCGATTTGTGCAGCACTGTTGTCGTTCTAAGTTCCAGAAACATAGATAGAATTAGTGAGGGCCATGTACAACAATCCAGTGACTCAAGTATGAACAGTGGTAGGTCTGAAAGAGGGGTTCCCAGTGGGAGTGGGTGTGCATCAGGGTTCAGCTCTTTGTTCACTGCTGTTCATACTGGTGATGCATTACATGAGCAAACAGGTCAGATGGCACAGATCAACAAAGCTGCTGTATGCAGGTAATAATGTGGCATTACTGGCAGACACTCAATAAGAACTTCAACAAAGGACAGGGGAATGGAATGCAAAACAGAAGGCAGGTGGGATGAAAATGAGTACAGAAATGTCAGTTGTAATGTCAGCAAATGGGGGAAATTGGAAGAAGTTGAGAACGGAGATAGAAAGAAAAATAGTGCAACAGGTTAAATGCTTTTAAAGTCTAAATGAGGAGGTCAAAGCTGGAATCAGAGAGGTTGCAGCCAACTAACACTGAGTGTCAGGAGTAGTGTATGTCAGAAAAATGCCAAAAAAGCTGAAAAATAAGGGTATATTAAAATGTGGTATGACCAGTACTATTGTATGGTACAGAAACCGGGGCACTAAAGGCAGGGTATGAGAAGCTGAAGGTAATGGAGATGAAGTACCTGATATGGGCAGTGGTATGCATGATGCGGGAGAGAAGAAGACATGAGAACATCTGTGCAGAAGCCAAAGTAGCACCAGAGCATGAAAGGTCAAAGAGAACAAATTACAGTCATTATTGCATAAGTGCATAAAAGCAGAAGATACTATGGTGAAGAAGATTAAGATGTCAAGAGGAAACAGTGTCCATCAAACGGATGGATTATGTGAGGTAAGACCTGCGACAATCAGGCATGAGAGTCAAAGAAGGTAGAACAGTGGTACAAAACTGAATGAGAGCTGGTGACAGCTGACATGACACCCCGACCCTATTTAGAGAATAAACCAAAAGGGGATTGTTTGATAATTGTTAAAGGAAACCAGGCAGTTTGTTTATATCTTCAGTTATATAATCAAAATAATTTTACTTGCTATTTGAGTAGAGCCAAAATGTTTGCAGGAATCTGAGCTAGTCTAGAATCCTAATGCAGAAAGATTTAACATATTTTCTTTTCATGACCATGTCTAAAAATTAAAAAAATATATATCTGCTGGAAATTTTAATAAAAGTTCAAGGTTGCCTGATAATAGTGTACTGATTCATTCTCTTTATAATACATTTGTGTAACTTGTTTACATAGGTGGTGGATGCAATTTGCCAGTACCAAAACAGATGATCACCCATTGTGTGGTCTGTGTCACAAAAAAAAAAAAAAAAGGAAATCACGCATCAGTCTTGTACAGTACATTCACCTGACAGAAGTAATTTGAAAAAGTAAAGCATAACAGAGATGTGAGGAACATATACTTCCCTTTGTCGCCACAGTACAAGTTCGGTACAGCATCCCTCTCAATTGTCCAGATTTTCACAGAATGTCCTGATTTTTGGCTCATATTTTTGGTCTGTTCCTTATCCGCGGTAGTGGTGCTGCGGTAGCGTTGTCGTCTCACAGCAAGACGTTGTCCCGTTCATTTCTCAGCTAGAGCATCTTAAAGTAAAGCAAAACAGAGATGTGTGGAACATATACTTACCTCTGTAGCCACAGTACAAGTTTGGTACAGCAGCCCTCTCAACTGTCCAGATTTTCACAGAATGTCCTGATTTGTGGCTCATATTTTTGGTCTGTTCCTTATCCGCGGTAGTGGTGCTGCGGTAGCATTGTCGTCTCACAGCAAGACGTTGTCCCGTTCGATTCTCAGCTAGAGCGTCTTAAAGTAAAGCAAAACAGAGATGTGTGGAACATATACTTACCTCTGTAGCCACAGTACAAGTTTGGTACAGCAGCCCTCTCAACTGTCCAGATTTTCACAGAATGTCCTGATTTGTGGCTCATATTTTTGGTCTGGTCCTTGTAAAATTTGTGCTTTTCTGGCACATAAGTGGGATGATCGCAGGACTGAAGTCCACTAAATAGTGACATATATTTCAATTTCAGACTTCAGAAAATGTATGTTAAAAAAGCCCTGTTACTCTAGTAACTCTCTATGTTTGTAAGAGTAATTTTTAAATGAGGTCCCTATTTTTGGGCCTTAGCCCAGGTTTCTTGCACTAACAGGTTGAGAGTGTATGGCATCAGGTCAGAGCATAGTAAAACCAAAAAGCATTATAATAAATCTGCAATGCCGATGCCTGAAGTATAAATTAATATACAGTGGTATTGCCATGCCTTTTTCAGTCTTTTACTGTCGGTGAGGTGAAACCCGCGGTGGTGGTGCTGCGGTAGCATTGTCACCTCACAGTAAGACGCTGTCTGGTTCGATTCTCAGCTAGAGCGTCTTCTGCGTGGAGACATGCGTGAATGGGCTTACCTTTGTTGAAGGTTGTGCATCAGGGCTGGTAACTTGGCACATAAAAATCAACTACCAATCATTAGTGGACCGGAGTTCCGTTGTGGCAACCCCTAACCGGGAAAAGCTGAAAGACACAACAACAACTGTCTGTGAGATGAAAGCATGAGTGTGCACAGTTAAAAAGGAGAGCAGATATTACAATGCAGTAACAAATAACTGCAGAGGATCACAATGATAAAATATAATGTAAACGTTAATGAAGGTACATAAAGTTCACATTTTCCGACTTTATTTAAACAACTCTATGTACAAGAGGATCAGTATGGATCATCTTGCATTTGTTGTAATATATTTCAAGAACAGAGCAACAGACACCAGATGATTAATTAGGAATGTATATATGATTGCTTTATTTACATTCGTACTTTTATTTTTAAACAGAGCACATTATACCAGTCCTGTTGTGCTGATACCAAGGGTCTCTACATGTTGTAAAGCAAACAGGACATCCATTTACATAGTCAATGTGCCCGATATCTTACATGGCAGTAAATGATCATGGAGGAACAGTACATTTAAAGACTATAGTGAGAGACACAGTTCATGTGCCCAGCTCAAGATGTTTGTAATATACTTAGCTCATGTCATTAGAGTGTTGTTCAGAAGAATATGGGTAATACCTATAGATTGCCAAAACACTTATAATCGGCACCATTTGAACCAATTACTTCCACTTGAAAACTGAACTGAAAGATGTGATGAAAACTTTTTTTTTCTGTACATTTATATTACTTCAAAAGTGTTAATTCCACAAAATGGTCATTAAACAAAATCCTTAAACAAATCTAATGCCCAAACACAGGAAAGAACTTCACACAATATAACTCATAGAAAAATGAACTTGTAAACAAAGAATATCTACCACATAAAATGAAGGAAAAGTCCTCCCAACATCACAAAAGGATGACCTTAAAATAAAGAAATCTGAAATAGAGACAGTTACAGAAGCATAAGGTATGCATATAATCCATACCGTACAATTTATACTTTCTCAACCTTTCAAGAAAAGCACACAGACATTAGTGACAGATCTTACAAATAAAACACACAGAACCATACCCTCAGTCATTCACTACTCACTCATGCTTTAGTCCTAACCTTTTATAAAAAGCACCAGAAATGTTTAAAACCAAAGTTTTTATTCCTAAATGCAGTCACAGTGAAGCAGCAGTAATAACTATAATGACTGGTCTGCACTTTTACTATCAAAATGTAGCCAAAATCCATAAGTCATTAAAGGGCCTTTTTTTAACCAATACTTCAGTGAAACAGATGAAATCTAAAGCTGTAACTTCAAAGCTGTCCACACGGCAATAAATGTTGTATTATCTATCATTAGCCAAGTCGTGTTTAATTAGTTTCTTTTCCTACTGTGTCTTACAGCATTATTTATAACTTGCCATGGTTCTAATTACTTTTTTGTGCAGTCATGCCTAGTCAAAATATGTGTAAGTGTTGCCTTTGTTGTGTTGTTGCAGACTAACTTTAGAATAGTGGGAAATAAATAAAATATATCTTACACACATCAGCTCTCATTCTAATAAAATACAGCAGCGAATAGCAGGTAACCCCATTACATTGTATCAAATGTCTATCTACCCTAAAATGGGGCAAAGCAGGCTGACTTGCTGAAGACATTGGAATGTACTTATGCTGTAACTATCAACATAAACAAATAATTTATCAGGATTAGGGTGAAAGCTGATGACATAGCCACAGTAGTAGGTTAATCCGTAAATGAGTTATATGATGATTCTCCTCTTGAAAGTGCACTTTATTGGATCAGTGCATACTCCAAAAAAGGAATGTAGAATGTCACTTGAAAAAGAGATTAACTAAGCAGCAGGTCTTGTGTTGATTCCTGAAGTGGCAAGATGAACAGTTTGATTTTCCTGTTTAATTATTCATCAATATTGATATTTTTATCATGAAAAGTAAACTTTTTGAGGACAAAACAATCATCCTATGTTGACATTTGGTGACATTACTATAATGCTGTTAAATTAATTAATTGCATCTAACTACAATGATGCCCCCATAACCATGAAAATTTATTTTCCCATGAAATCACTTTGGAACAACTCTTAGAATCCCTGTCAAAGGCTAAAAATAAAACTTCCATGTGCCTAGACAACATACCAGACTGCAGTCTCATTAGTGCCAAATATTCACTACCTTGCCCACTGCTTAAACTGTTCACCCTCATGCTGCCCACAGGGTTTATCTGCGATGCCTGGACAGCAGCCAGTCTGACTTACTACTCGAGTGACATTATATTTCTTTATTTATTTATTCCAGCTTGATTACCGGGGAGGTCCACTAGGCTTGAGGGCCCATTTTCAGTGGAGGCACAGGGAGAAAAGCTCTACAGAACAAAGTTTATTAACATGAAAATTTCAAAGGTAGTTTGTAATACAAACAATGGGTTTCTTCAACAAGAATAAGACAAAAACAATTACAAATTTTGTTCAGAAAATAAAACAAGCTTATAGCATAATAGCTAGATTTTACTATTTAGTTACATATACGAATCAGCGGTTGAGAGTGAGGTTAGGAAGGAAAAAAATTTTAGCCTGGAGTGAAGGGGGAGGAGGGCTTGAGAGATATTGGTGGAAGAGTGCAGTTGCATTTCCTGTTTAGGTAGAGGTATGAATGAAGTTGAGTTTTGAAGTTATTATGGTTGTTACAGGTCCTCAGAGAGGAGGGTAGAGCATTCCATTTTTTTGCTAGGGTAAAGGATAAGAGAAACTGACCAGCTGGGTTCTTGGGTTTTTGAACGGTGATCAGGTTTTGGTGAGAAGATCTAAGGGATCTGAGGGGGGTATAAGGTTGTAGTATGTTGGATAGAGCAGGGCAGTTAGTGGGTTGGAATAGTAATTTGTGGGCTGTGGTTATTTGGTGAAAGTCAAGTAGGTTGGGGAGTTCAAGCCAGTTTGAGTGAAGGGAGGTGCAGTGATGAGAGGAGGATTTGGCATTGGTAGCAAATCTGGAGATTTTGTTGTAACAAACTTCCAGTTTGGAGGTGTGTGTGGAAGATAAATTAGTGAACAGAGGAGCACCATATATAAGAGAGGGAAGCAGATAGGTAGAGGCAAGAGTTATAATGGTGGAAGGAGAGAGGAAGTGGTTGTTTCTGTAAAGTAGGCCAAGTTTTATATGTGTTTTCTTGATGTTTAGCTGGATATGAGTGTTAAATTTTAGTTGATTGTCAATTGTGACACCAAGAAGTTTGGCAGAGGGTATGATCTCGATAGAGGAGTTATTGAGGCTGGTAATTTGAAGAGAGTTGTTATCAAGAGGGGAGGATTTTGAGGGGGAGAATAGAAGGATTTTAGTTTTGTTGGCATTTAGTGAGAGGTGATTTTGGAACATCCAATTTTTAGTGGTTGAGAAGGCATTTTGTGTCAGAAATTGGAGCTCTGTTAGGTTAGTGGCGCAGCAGATCAAAGTGGAATCATCAGCGTATTGCACAATTATGGTGTTAGGAATGGCTTTGTGGAAGTCATTAATAAAGATATTGAATAGCAATGGGCCAAGTATGGAACACTGGGGTACTCCAGTGGGGGTAGGAAGGAAAGAGGAGGTGGCTTGGCCCCATTTTACAGCTTGGGACCTGTTTGAAAGATAGCTAGAGAACCATGAGAGAGTTTTTTGGGAAAGGTTGAGATTAGAGAGATGATTTAGAAGGTGCGTATGAGATGGTATCAAAGGCTTTGGATAAGTCCAGCAGAACAGAAGACACCATATTGCCAGAGTCATGGGCTGAGTTGAAAGAATGTAAGAAGGAGAGAAGGGTGGTGTTAGTACTGTGTCCTGGGCGGAAGCCATGTTGGGTAGGAGAGAGTAGCTGGTGTTTGGTAAGGAATGGCAAGAGCTGCAGGTGGATGCATTTTTCAAGAATTTTGGAGATAGGGGAGAGGGTGGAAATTGGAGACATTACAATTTTTGCTACCCTTGTGGAGAGGAAGAATAAATGCAGTATGCCATAGTTTGGGTACATAAGTAGTGATCTATTGATCAGGATGCTGATGGGCAGAGCAATAGCATCTGAAGCTATTTTTAGGAAGGAGGACGGAATGCTGTCAGGGGCATTGGAGCAAGGCTTAAGTTTATAAAGAAGTTGCTTTATTAGAGTGGTGGAGATGGGTTTGAGTTCAAAATTAGGGTGGAGAGAGGAGGGAGGGAGAGGTTGAGCAGGGAGGGGTGGAGGGTTATTGTTGGTAAAGGTCTTAGCTCAGCGATAGAAGAGG
The DNA here is from genome assembly GCF_019279795.1 of Protopterus annectens. NCBI lineage: Eukaryota > Metazoa > Chordata > Ceratodontiformes > Protopteridae > Protopterus > Protopterus annectens. The sequence continues at coordinate 142,388,842 of NC_056743.1, read as the reverse complement.
TGGTGAAGGTATTGAATAGTGAGGCAATTTCTGGGTCAGATTTGCTGGCGTCTGGACAGGGGTTGTTTTTTGTACCTGGCCTGAGGATGAAATTAATAGAGTTCCAGAACTGTTTGGGATTTTTTGCATGATTTTCTTGTAGTTTGATGTAGTAAGACTTGTTATCTCTAATGACTTGTTTTTTTTGGCTAGGTTTCGCAATTGTTTATATTTAAGTAATATTTCTGGCTGTTTCTATGCTACAGATACTCATAACTTGTAGGCAAAGCCAAGGAATGTGTAACAGCAGAACTAATTCATTCAGATACAGGCAGCTTAACTGATTTAGATCCTAATATGTGGGATACCACAGCAGATCAGTGTTGAGCCCATGCTGTACGACTTTTATTCTGCAGATGTCAGTCCGTTCCCGAAACATGTGTTTGACCCAATTTGTTAATGACTGCAAGGTAGGAAGCATTTTCCACTCATCCACTTACACTAAACAACTCTAACAAGGGCTAAAATATACACATACCTTGTGTACTGAAAATAGCTTCAAGCTAAATGGGAAAAGTGTGGCATAGT
>NC_056743.1:142355775-142385775 GCF_019279795.1 Protopterus annectens | reverse complement strand
TAATGGGCGAGGATGTTGGGGAGACATATGATGTGAAGGGTGATATGTGAAACGATTTTTAATGGATAAAAGCTAATCAGTTACATGAACAAGTTTAAAAAAGCCGGAGCAAGGCTACTGACATATTCTTAAGACACAGCGACAGTAAAGCAGTTGGAATAAAGGCACACATCACAACTGTCCCTGATTTTGCAGAATACCCTTATATGGCATCATATTTTCTCCTGTTGCTCATAATAAGTTTGATTTTCTGACAAATTACAGAAGATTATAGTAATTAAATAATTCCAGACATTAGAGTTTCATCATTCTTATTGCTCAGAAAATGCACGCTGATGCAAAATGACATCTTTGGTGGATTAGAGTAATATTTAGAACTTGTGCCTGAGCTCTGCACTTCTGTCTTTCAGTTATTTTCATTTTATTTTCCGAATTCTTAAGCAAAGAAGTAGAAAGATGTATGTGACAGTAGTGGGGTTGTGTAGAGCAGATTCCTGGGTCACCTCTAAATAAATTACAATTTAAATTGAGGATAAAGCTGAAAAAATGGAAGCATCTATAAAATTTGGAACAGATTTGAAAAGTGGCAGTTTATTTTTGGTGGAAATTTCAGTACATATTACATAAACTCTAGTGAGGTATTTGGCTGTGAAAAGAAAAGAAAATATTTTTAAATAACCTGGTCCTTAAGTGTCAATTTGCAGTATTTAGACAAAGGAATCATTCAGCCCACCTCTGCTTATTTCCGAAGGTGCTATGGGAAACCTGAATCACAAAATACTGAAACTTGGCTTATCATGTAATATTAGAATATAACCCAATGTGGGGGGTCTTTGATCTTATATCCTTCTTAGCTGAAAATATACTCTGCAATGTTGTATCAGCTCATAGTATGATGTAGTTTAAGTTCAATTTAATTTAAACAAATTTTCATTGTTTTGCTTTCAGTCTGTGCAGTACCACACTCCTCTGCAGTATATCATACCTTATCTCATTATAACTACTGAAACATGTCTTCCCTTCATCGGTAGTTTGTTAGGCATTCACCCGTTCAACACAACACAGTGCAGCTACTTCTCCCTTCTTCTACCCCCACCCTTCACTGAATGACCACAACAACCCTTGATATAAAAACAGAGTTTGCTACACTATATAAACTTTGGTCAGTACTCCGTGTAAGCATGTCTACATACAGTCATATATCACAACTGCCATGACGTATCAATTAATTCTTAAGTGGTAACATTTAGCCCATCATGAGGGTACAAAATCTCACATCTCCAAATGCACAGATTAAATAAGACAGATATGAGTGAGCCACAAAAGAACAGAATGATTTTCAGAGCAGTGTATGCTTGCCGTACCAGTAGCTTGCCACAAATACTTGCCAGATGCATTTACTCCGGGCATCACAAGCTACAACTAAAGTCTCTATGCCAAATGAAGCCAACATAGAACATCTAATCATAAAGAGATGAAGACTGGGCTTGTAAAATGACCCTTGTTTGTACACTTGTAAAGCTCTGTAAGAGCCAAACAGTATGGGAAGTATAAGCAAATAGCTAAGAGGTGAATTTGTGCTCACAGTAATAGCCAAGCCACAACAAACTGGAATTATGGTTCTAGTCCTTATCTCCCAACTTCTTTGCTCAAGAATTCTGAAAAAGCAAAAATGATGGGGGAGCCAATGTCCAAAACTAGTGGCAAGATTGTTTTTTAAACATTACTCTAATTCACTTAAAAAAGTTAACAGAGGATTTGTTTCATTCTGCATTTTCTGAACAATAAGAACTATGAAACTCTAATGACTAGCATTATTGACTGAGTGTAATCAACAGCAGCTTAACAGAAAGTATTTTTAAGAGGACAAGAATGAGGCAAACTTGAGGATCTCCTGTGATATCAGGGAGAGGTAACAGTTATGTTCATGTCAAATGTGGCTAAAGGACAAACATAAAAGAATGTCTTTCCCTTTCCTGTTAGATGTAGTAATTTCAGAACTGATTATAGTAAACAGGATGTTACACCCCCTATATAATGGGAAAGAGTGGGGAGAGGTCTCCCATACCCTTGTATAGAAAGTCAGTTACTGCCCCATACCCTTGTAAACAAAGTCTGTTACTGCCCTATACCCTAGTGCAGAAAGTCAGTTACTGTTATGTTGTATTTAGCCTTCATTTTTAAATAAACTACCGTTTGACTAATTTTACATTGGGTTAACAGATCTAACCCATCTGTGTTTGGTGTGGTACAAGCCAAGGCATCTATCATATACGCAGTGTGGTTTAAACAATGGTGACTTTACCTGCCTTATGTTTGCATTGAGATATTCTTTATCTGGGGGTCAGTATTCTGTGTGACCAGGTATAGAGAGCAGTTGAATGCGTACTATCATCACTGATGAACAAGGGTTTCACTGCTGTGGTCATGTTAAAAAAACTAGTGAGCAAGAGGTAAAAAAGTGAACTAGAGCTTCTTCAAGGAGTTAAAAAATGAAAAATGTGGCTGCTTGTGCAATGCAAATGCGAATTCTACATATCAGTATGAGAGAACAAAATAAGTCATCCCTGTCTGAAATCTGAAATAGGATGCTAAACCGAGGTCCCGTCTGCCTGGGTTGGTTCATAGATTCATAGGTTCATAGGTTGGTACTAGGCTATCGGCCCTAGGGCCTATGCAAGCCTAGCCATAACAATTCCCTGGATATTTCTTCCCACAATATTTACTTCTCCAGGCTCCTGTCTAGTAGGGTGAATGACATGATCCCTGGGGTGAATTTCCTATCTCCCATCCAATCATCAAGGTTCCTTTTGAAGAGGGCCAAAGAAGCGCTCTGCTTGACATGTATGGGCGGTCTATTCCAGAGTATGGGGAGTCTCCGGGTCAGGAACCTATCCCTACAGCATGTTTTGTTCATTGTGATGACAAGGTTTAGATCCCTGGAGCATGTGGCTCTGAGGGATTGGGATTTCTTTAAGTGGAGCATGTCCGACAGTTAGTATAAGTAGGTCTAAAATGTCCCATGGCACTTACTGAATATTTCCCCTAGTCAGTGTAAATACCACAGTGGGACTCCCATGAAAACAGGCTGTTAGCCTAGTTGGACTAACCTAGTCAAAAAGGAGGACTAAAGAAGGAAAAGAATGATGGTTGCATTTGTTGTTCACGTTGCCCATCTGTAGCACTCCACTCTTTTCATTTTATTTTGAATTTGTGAAGTCCCCTTCCTGCTGTCTTCCAACAGTAATAAATCAAGAGTAACATGTCACTACCTGTTTTTAAGCATCTTCGCTCTCTCTCTCCATGGTTATCAGTTTTTAGGTTCACATGCTGGCTGCATATGTTGTAAGTGCTAAAAGCACACAATCATTTGAACTCGTTAAAAATGCTTCCTATTAACTCTGTCTACATTTCAATCAGCATTGTACATGACATTCTTTTCAGCTTTATTTGAATGTTGGGGTGCCTTCCGTTGACTCCCAATGTTAATGAATCTTATTGGCTTCTTATGGTGCTGCCTTTTGTAAAATGTCCATTCATCACCCAGTGTCTGTCCTTCACCACTTGGAATGCCATTGCCCAGCTACATTCATTATTTGATTTGTACTCAAAGCTTCATTTCTCCCCCTTGGACGTTTTAATCTGTTTAACACAAGAACACAAACTGTCTTTTGTACTAAGCCCCTCCATGACCGTCGGAGCTGCTGCATATTCTGTTACCCTGAGCGCCATGACTTAACTGCTACATATGTCTATCAGAACCGTTGAGCGGTTCAGACGTCCTGTTCATCAACAGTGGGTTGCTTCAGTTGCAGATGAGCGCCACTGTGGTTTCTAGATAACTGTATACCACTCCGTCAGTCTCCATGTTTTCATATGAAATTGAAAGCTGCCACCAAACCTCTTCATTCTCATGTTGCTAAGGGCAGCAACTTTTACTTAGGGCTCTGGACAAACTTTTCCCATTAATTTAACAACCAGCCTGTGTCTCCAATGCAAATATATTATAGTCCAGCATAGTCCATGTATGATCTAAAATGCATTAATAATAATGAAACAATAGTATTACTTGAGTGACCGCTCATACAGGGTATAATGACTGTGGGTGGCGGTGTTTCTAAATAGATTAAGAAAGAATAAATGGCACCTGCTTCAAAGATGCACTCATAGTACTAGGAATGAGACAGCAGTCCAGGTTTATGAAACTTCTGATCGTAACTCTGAACTGTTCAGATTTTTCTAGAATGTCCGGATTTTTTCCTCATAATTTTGTTCTGCTCCTCATGGAATGTGTGTCTTTCTGGCAAATTATTGAGAATTGAAGTTACTGTAGAATGGCATATGTTTAAGTTTCAAACTTCCTATACTTCAGAAAATGCATGTTAATGCAAAACAAGCAATTTTCTAAGTTTATAACAGCAATAATTAAAATATTTTCCTGATTTTAGGCCATTATTTCCCCATTATGTTTGGCTTTGTCCAGAATTCTTATGCTAAGAGATAGAGCTATAAGAGGGGGTAAGGATCATTATATTTATTTATCATTGGAGTTCAGGGAAACAAATTAAGACAAAAATGCAGTGCCATCCTTTAGACAAATGCATTCATTAAGAATACTTGACAGATTCAAAATACTGTAATAAACAACACCACTATAGAGGTTGTCTCACACACTAAATTACTAGGAGTTATTCTAGATGAAAACCTGACATTTGACCTCCATATCTACAATGATATCAAAAAACAAACAAAAAAAAAACTAGATACCATCTGTAGACATAAACACTTTCTTACCTGCTCTACAAAGTGTACTCTTGTCTTAACCTTTCTCCTACTTTCTGTCCTGTATGATACTGCTCTCCTTACCCATATTCAGTCATCACTAAAAACCAAACTTGAATCCTAGAGAAGCAGGATGAATGAACAGATTCTTCGATAAACACCGCTCGTACACAGGATGATAAAAATAATTTATTATCACACAAAACACGAGTAAATCACTGGTTTAGCGCTTTCAACTGGAAACTCCAGTCTTCCTCAGAACAATGTGATAATACATATCCAGAGTTATATAGTGTCAAGAGTCAAAGAAATGACTGTCTATGATTTCTTTTATAAGTCAGGTTTCCCACATATAAGTCCTCTTACAGGTTTAAGTTTAATTCTACTTTCAAATGCATTTTACAAGCTTTCATGATTTTATATATGATTTTATATATGATATAGATTTTATATATGGTATCTGTTTAGTTTTTGATGCATACAGGCTGGTATAGCTTTAAGGTTTTTGGCGGGTTTTTTAAAGGATTAAGGCTTGACACTATATAACTCTGGATATGTATTATCACATTGTTCTGAGGAAGACAGGAGTTTCCAGTTGAAAGCACTAAGCCAGTGATTTACTCGTGTTTTGTGTGATAATAAATTATTTTTATCATCCTGTGTACGAGCGGTGTTTATCGAAGAATCTGTTCATTCATCTTGCTTCTATAGTTGGTGTTCTATCATATTTGGATCAAACTTGAATCCTGTTACAGTAAGGTTACCAAGTTTGCAACCAACGGAAAACACTCTTCCCATTGCTGCATTTCCCTACAATCACTTAACTGGCCCAAACTTCTGCATTATCTAACGTACCTACAACTAATCACAGCACAGAAAATCATTTATACACCATCAGACTCCGTAGCCCTTTTTTCTATTTTAACCAACTACCACTCAAACAAGCCACTCAGATCCAAAAATCAACTTCTCCTTTAAGGAGACAAACCAAAACTCCCAGCTGGTGACATACATGCTCTACTCTTTCTGTATTGCCAAACTATGGAATTCTCTCCCAGTAGCTATCAGAACCTCCAGCAATATCTCCTCCTCCAAAAAATCTCTGCAGCAACACCTGTATACCTTATGGCAATGCAGGTGCCTCAATTCTCATCCATCCATAACCTCATTCCCCATACCCAAGTCATTTTCTCCTTAATTCACATCTTCACCTCTTCAAATCTTCCTTTACCACTACTTAAAACATGCATAAGTTATCTATTAGTACCTTAATATCAAGTAATAATTCAATCACACATTGCCTGGCACTGTTGTTCTGGCTGATACTCTTGGAGAACCTTGTAAAACATTTCTATATGACTGCTTTTATCACTATATTCTCTCTGAATGTACAATAATATGATTGCTTAAGTTAGTATGCATCTCTAAACTGTATTAATCTGTACATATCGTATGTTTACATGCATCTTATTCTGTTTTTGTGTAATACTGGCTGTTTTTGTACAATACTGCTTGTATATACTAACTGCTTTGAATTTTATGTAATACTATACTTACTGCCTTGTGGAGCTTATCTCCCTGGGCCTCCACTGAAAAAGGCAGTTTTGGCAGACTGAACTTTCCCTGTAAACAAATGTCAAACAAACGAACAAGCGTAATATGTCTTTGGGCTATCTCTATAATGTTTATTCAGTGACACATTTCTACAAACAGGCATGTCGAGGAATTATGGTGTTTACCATTGGAAGTATTCTGAAAGATGTGTGTTGTGGGGGATGTTTTCTACAAATGCATCCCTCAGTTCATTTGTCTTTAACAGAAGGTCGTTAATTAATGAAAGAGAATATGTATTCACCAGGACCAAAGAATTTGTTTTCTACCAGCCCAAGCAAGGGAAGAAAAGTACAGTTGTCATCTGGAGAAACAAAACTTTGCAAGACCATTAGCAGTAAAAATGATGGGAGGCATTCTAGTGTTTGTTAAATGGGGAACAGCAAACAAATATTTGGGACAGCTATACTCTGAATAAAAAATATATAACAGAAGTTTGCCATATTATCTAACTTTGATGTGTTACTGTTTACTAACCTCAAGAACCTTTTATTTAGATATGTCTGTGACATTAATACCACACAATGCATATATATCTCTGACACAGTTTCATCATCTTGTGTAATAATTGCTTTATGCCTCAGCATTAATGGAATATTCTACTAACCTATTAAGAATAACTTGCAACAGAGCAATTTCTATAGCCAACTCATTTTCCTCTCTACTGAGTGATCCACTAATAATGCTTTATTTTCATGGAAAGAACTTAAAATTCTGTCCACTAAAACAATCTGTTTTAAGTACCATGGAATCATGCATCATGCTTGTATCTATTTCTTTAAATGTTTAGATGCAATCTGCAAACTCACTGGTTAACCTTAAATCTATAACAGCTGTCTTGTTCTTTTTTTTCTCAGCAAGCCTTGCATCCCAGCCCCTGACACAATGCAGCAGTGGTTGCTAGGTGATTGTTGCTCTGAGTTACAACTCTTCTTGCAGTGATAAAAAGCACTGCTCCTATAAATATTCATATATAGCACTGGTTGTGACATTTGTGGTAAAAAAAGTATATATATGCTCCATTTTTCCTAAAGAAACTGCATTTTACGTAGCATAAGCTATTATTTACATGGCACTCCAAAGTTGAAAGAAATTACGTCTGCTGCTAACAGAATTTCTAATTTTACAAGTCAGTTTTATTTTATTGATACTGTAAAGGTCATGCTCAGAGAAACACTGAAATAGTTTGCATCTTCAGGTTTTACCCTCATTAACTGTATGTTCTCTGTATTCAGTTCAGAATAGCATACAGGCAAAAAAAATCTTTTACCTTTGATGTAATAGTAATATAATTTATAAGTTACTAGCAGTAGTGTGTAATGTTTGTACTTTCTTATTTAAATGGTATCTACAACATTATCCTCATAATACCAAAACATAACATTTTTCTTATCTGTATTTCCAGAACATTTTGTTATGTTCAGCGTAAATGGAAACAATATAGAGTCAGACTTGGCAATTATACTGATGCAATATAGTTGCAACAATACTGACCTCCCAATACAAGCAGTGTAAAGTTCACTTAGAGATTGCAGGATTGTTTCTAAAGGAAATCCTCAGAGGAGTAAATGAGTTCCCTTGTCCTGTAATTATTAACTGTATTGAGAGATTTTATTAGTTCACACTTCATTGCACTGTCTCCCCCACAATGTCACAGAAAGGTTATTCTGCCTAAGAGTTTAGAGCTTTGGTTTTGGAAAGATGTAACAAATAGTTTCATAAGCAAATACTAAGCTAGCTGCCATTGCAGGCCATTTTGATCCTAGCCAGTTTCCCTTTCTTGTGCTCAAATTAACCTAACACATTTCATTAGAGAATGGCCTTACCCATCCCATGGTTGATAATGATATGTTAACTGGATCATATCATAGATAATTTGAGGGGATCCCTGCATGGGATTAAGCTGCTAAGAGCTGCCTCTGTCCATTAGTATTACAGGGGCAATCCTGCGGTAAATTTTCTGTTTCCCATCCACAGATCCAGGTTGCACTTGAATATGAACAAGGATGAACTTTGTTTCATGTGGATGTGGGGAGCCTGTTCCAGAGCAGTGGTATTCTCTGCAAGATATGCCTGTCCCCCAACCTGTTTTATGTTGCAGAAGAGGTTTAGATCCCTAGACTGAGTATTTTAGATGCCATTTGGCTTACTGATGCGCAGTAAACTAATCAGTATTCGGTCAGAGAATGCCTTGTATGTCAGACACTGGTCATCTCCAAGCAAGTCTGTAGGATACCCAGTATAGTGATACGGCTTTGAGTCAATCCATGTAGGACATGTTGTTTAGGCCTTGTATCCTTTAAGTAAGGGTCTCTGTGGATGTTCCAGTTGTCGCATGTACCTAGATAGTTACATACCGAAGGGGGCATTATATCCAATGACTGGTCTAATAAGGGCCATGTAAAGTTGGACCATGATCCCTAGGTTTAGGCACAATCACTTTTTTTTATAAGCTGGGCAATATAAAAGGATTTTCTTACAACAGTGAGCACATGTTGGTCAAAAGTTAGGTCACTGTCCACATAAGTTCCCAAATCCTGAACAACTCCATCAACATTTAGGGGCATACTGTTAATATTGTAGTTCCCTCGGATGGATTACTTCCCAAAGGACGCAATAATGCATTTCTGTATTTAGTTTCAGTCTATGATTTTTGGCACAGTTATTTATTTGGGACAAACCTTCCTACAGGATAACCAAGTCCTTTGTGGATTCAATGACTGCTCCTAGGTGACATCTATCTGCATCCAGAGCCCTTTAGAATTAATTCATAAAAGTAGATGCCAAACAGGAGAGGTTCCAGCACAGAACCCTAGCGGACCCAATGGTGAGTTTTCTCTTTGTCGAGGTAATTTCCCCTATTTTGATTTCCAGCATCCTGTCTGTGATCCATTTGTTGAGTAGGTAGCATAGAGCTTCATTCCCAGTTTGTTTAGCTTTTCTACTATGCCTGAGTGGGAATTGTGTCAAAAGTTTTGGCCAGGTTCAGGTATGTGGTATATACTATTTTGCCTTTATCTATTGCTTTGCTGACCTGTTCAAAAAAAATCCACCTGGTTGAGTATGCATGACCTGCCCTTGATGAATTCAAACTGAGATGGGTCAATGTTTGGAGGTTCACTATATCCTGATTGATTAGTTCCATGATAAGTCTTTCCATGGCTTTGCATATGAGGCTAAGTCAGACTTATGGGTCTGTAATTGCCCCAGTCTGTGGAAGATACTCCCTTGTGCAGGGGCATACCTCTCAGCCTCTCAGTGCAAGAAAGCTGGACAAAGCCAAAAATCAGGACAGATTTTAAATATTGCTCCTATTAACTTAGAAAGTTGCTCGAATAAAAGTTTCTGCATTATTATATATTGTCTTAAGGATATGAAGTCTGAAACCAAAATGTTTGTCATTATTTAGTGACTTCAATCCTCAATAATTTGCCAGAAAAACAAAATTTTATGAGGAACAGACCGAAAACATGAAAAATCTGGACATTCTGCAAATGTCTGGACAGTTGAAAGGTATGTGCAGGGGAATGACTGCTGCTGTTCTCCATTTGCTTGGTACAAAACATGTATGGAGCATACCTCTCAACTGTCCAACTTTTCACAGAATGTCCAGATTTTTGCCTCATATTTTTGGTCGGTTCCTCATAAAGTTTGTGGTCTTCTAGTAAATCACTGGGATGATTTGAGGCTTAAAGTCATTAGATAATGACATACATTTGCATGTCAGATATCTTTGTCTATTTCACTTTCTGAGCCATTGCATGGATTGTATTAGTGATCCCGTGTATTGTAAACCCTTGCAGTTGGTATGCTTTATGCTATACGACTTTCCCTTGTCCAAGAGGCACTGAGGAAATGATTTACTATTGACTAATATTAACTGAGATTTATGGCTGGCAGTGTTGCACAATAGCAGTCATGACAAAAGGCTGTAACAAGTCGTGAGAAACATAAGACTCAAAACATATCCAACTTAAAAATTGTATTCCCAGTCAGCTAGTGCGGTCATTCCCTTCATGACACACATATGCAATAACTTATAGCTACTGTACATTTAATACAAATGCCCTTCTTACTTTTTCTGTAAGGCATATTTCCAGACAATGTAAGAAGCAGCTTGTGCAGTCACTTTTTCATTCTTTTACCAAGATACGTTGGAAAACTGTACATGATTAGATCTTTTTTCCTCTAAAAGACATACAGTATACTCTTAAAACGCACCATGGAAACAATATGCATACCATATACATTGACAATACATTATGGAAACATTATGCATACCATATACATTGACAATACATTATGGAAACATTATGCATACTACTTTTATCACTAAGGATTTGTATCACACAGTTGCAGTCCTTGGCTCCAACCGAGTCCCTGATCTGTCAATGCTGTTTATATAAGGAGCTTTCATTTTGGTCCTCATGTTAACGGTAATGCTCCTCCCTAGCTCAGAGTACTATTAATAATGTCTACCATTTTGCTTTCACCACTGAATTCCTAGCATGCCACATTGGATTAAACAAATGTGCATCATTTTGTGGGTGTCAAAACTAATTTCTGATGTGTCTGAAGTATGGCCATAGGTTGAGAATTTGAATTGAAGTTATGTTATAGGTGGGACTATATACCATTTGCAAAATATTTTAAGGAGGGCTGTGGACATTTTGAATTTTACTGGTGAGTTCAAGTATTCATTGAACTAGATAGTTGGAAAATGTTACTATGTGTTTTGTCAAATTTAAGTGTGTTTACTAAAGTAATTTGGGGTATGTTGGCGTGATGATGTGGGTCATTGCAATCTGTGCCAGGGAGAGTGTGGCAGCACGTGTGACATGTGCAAGCACGGTTAGTTGAAGTTTTGTAAATAATTTCGTGTCATTTGACTATCACACTGACTTGTACAGATTCTTGTGTTAAAAATGTATCAATAATGGTATAAGTTTGACAGACGTTAGTAAGAAAACGGCACTTAATGTCTTTTCTTGGAATGCTAGAAAAACATTTAACACTTATAAAGCAAATTGTTAATATCACTCAGTGGTTCCCTAATAAATGCGCAAGAAGCCAGTAGATGAGATGACATTTGCCAGTACCTCCTGGACAATCAATTGTTCATAGAAAGTACAAATCACAGAATATCTTTTGCCAGTTCACATTTCAAACAATAGTTTTTGTTCATAATTTATAATTAACGGTAATGGAAGCTACATTATCCATATCATCATCACTGTATAAGGTATTAGTAAAACTTAATTGTGAATTAAGTTTGAGGCATGTTGGTCTCAGAACAGTAGCAGATGTATTTGTGAATTAAATAAATGTTCTTATAAATACTTGTATAAGGTTTATTAGATGCTGACAGTAGCAGAAAGCAAAAATGATATGCAAAACTTATATCAAGCAATCAGACAAATAGTAGAAAAGTAGCTGGGGAACAGGACACAGTCCAGCTTAACATGACAAATGTACCAAAAGGAGGTGTCAGAAACATGTCTAAATAAAACATCAACACACACAATGTTCAATACACTGAATATGACAGAAAAGGTGTTAGAAGAAGATGATAGCCTAGGGATTCCCTCTAGGATCATAGAGAAAATAATTACCTGTTTACTTAATTTAAATTTGTTAACCAGGGTAAAGCAGAGAGAAGTGAAGAAACAAACAATACTGCCTGTTGGAAATTACATATTCAAGTAAACTGGCAATGAAATAATAAAAACAACTTAAAAATTAGAATACAAATAATGAAATATTTCTTCAGAAGTATGTTCCAGAATAGCTCAGCAGATGACACAAAAATCATCTATCAGTCTGCAAGAAAACTACAGAAAGGTAAAGAAAATAGTTGCCAGATGCCAATCATAAGAGGCAGCTTTAACCATCTGCTCACCATGCTTGAGGACATCAAAGGCAGAAGAAAAAAGTAGTTGAAGAAGCGCATGAATGAAGAAAACCCTACATAGGCGGTACTATATACATGCGTTCGCACCCTAGAAGAGGTATGAAGTGCGCTAAGGAAAGCTAATTCAGTGAAAGTAACGGGCTCAGATGAACTCACGACATATATGACCAAGATGCTAGGTGAGAACGCCTTCTGATGGTCTTTATCACAGTATGGCGAGAGAGAGAATAAGCATTCTAGTACCGATATATAAGAACAAAGAGGGTATTTAAAATTGGGGACAGTATGGGGGTATCAGTCTCCTGATAAAAAAAAAATAATCCCTGATTGCGGTCATTTGTATGCCCATTATTTTTGGCTTTGTTCAGAATTCTTAAAAAAAAGAAGTTGACTATGTAAGATAGGGATGTAGGAAGCCAAGCCTAGAGTAAAGTAGATGGGAAGGCTTGCTAGGCAGAGTGCCTTGACTTGGTTCAAGGAGTTGTGGCTGTGTGTGCACGTGTGTATGAAGAATGCAGGAAGACAGAGGCAGTGATAAGTGAGGCAGTTGTTCAGCAGCTGAAGTGGAGAGAGAGCAGCAATTCCATTATGAGGACTGGCAAGCAAGAAAAATGCAGAAAGGGGTAGGCATTGTAGTATGCCAGGTAGAAAGGTTGTTGAAGACTTGTGAGGCCTATGAAAACATGTGTAGCTGTTGTAAAAGTTATTCATATGGAGGAGCGCAGAGGATCCAGAGAGCGAAACAATTTAACAGGGTAGGATTAGACAAAAAAGATAGAAGACAGGATCTGCTTCACAAGATTGAGTGATGGCTCCTCAAGGATCAGTCTCATAACAGGGTACTCAGGTTCCAGACAGTGAGGGCTACTGTTCAAATAAATATGTAAGTCTGACCAAGTGAGAGCAACATGTATGGGAAGGGCATAAGGATGTGTGAGAGTGTAACAGTTAGATTAGGGATGGCAGCGAGATTGGGAGCAGAGTTTGTAATGACGCTGATGGAGTGACTAAAGTAAACAGTTAGGATTACAAAGTGGATGTGAGATAACCATTAGGGATTAACTAGAAGTTTTAGTTTTATGAACGACTGGGAAAGTTCAGATTTAGTGAGTGACTAGTATTTTAGATAAAGCAAATGGAATTCGACATTAGGGTTATAGAATGACTGGAAGTTTTAAGGTGTGGAAGCAATGTTTGGAATTAGGGTTAAGGAAAAACTAAGAGGTTTCAATTTTTAGGAGCATGTAGGAATTTTCGGTCTATGGTGCAGGATTTGTGATTAGGGTTAGAGTTGGGGAAAAAGTTTGGGGTTAAGGAGCAGGTGGAATTTTAGTGTTAGAGATTGGATGCTAGGCAGACATATGTATGCATGTAATCTCAAACAACGAAAAAACCCCACAAGAAGAGCAGCGTTCCAAAAATAAAACCAAGTAAACCAAAATCAGATAAGGAACGCTGTGGCTTGAAAAAGAAACCAAAAGTTCAGTATTCCACTGAGCACTGTTTACTCGACCATAAAGTAGATACTCCGGTTTGGCATAACAGAACGTCCTTTAATCAGTGAGCGCTTTCACCCCAATAGGGCTTCATCAGACTGTACAAAGAGCAAGCAAATAGCACAGTCCTATATACCCAAAGTTAATTAACTAATTAAAAAGTTAATTGATCATAATAAATAGAAAATAAAAAATATAAAAATTTCATCAATTGACATTACACAATATAAATATCTAATATATAATACATGAACAAAATGTATTCAACAGCTAATGTCATTATATGTGTATAAACATATTCAAAATATATCTAAAGACATATTTAAAACCTAATCTAAATAAATATACATTTCCTATCTAAACAGTATATTAGCCTGTAACTAATACATAGGTCACTAGATGGTGCTAAAACATAGCAACAATACCTTATATTCACATTCAACAAGCTTCTAAAAATGTTTCATGTATAAAGCCATTAATCCATTGTCATGTGTATATACAGTAAACAGAACATGACTTCCTAAAAGTCCTACCATCCTATAGCTAAAATGATTAAATGAATTACAATAAAGCCTTTAATCTCCTTTTCTTCAGAAAAGGATGAAGACTGACCTTGTCATTCAACCCTGGTGGAAAATCAGCTTTCCACCTTAAAATCCACCTAGTTTCGTTCTCCAAAGTCAGATTTTCTATATCACCTCCTCTAGGGTTACATTCAATAGTCTGAATTACTAAAAAACTAAATGTATGTGATGGACCTCTGGCCTTACAATGTCTGGATAGGGCATTCCTATCATCTCCTATCCTAATACTATACAAATGCTCCCTCACCCTTTCTCTAAGTTGTCTGTTGGTTTTACCAACGTAAAATGCGGTGCAGGAACCACATATAGCTAAATAAATCACATGTTCAGACCTGCATGTAGTACCAGTGTAAAAATTATATACCTTATTCATCAGAGGTGGTTTAAACGTGGTACTGGTATTGACATAAGCACACTGTTTACAACTATTGCATGGAACAGTGTTGAATGCACTTCTCGTATATTTGAATTCAGAGTCTCTATGACATAAGATCCTTTTAAGGTTCAAACTATTCTTATAATAATATCTAGGTCTAGCCCCAACCAGCCTACTGATGGATTCGTCTACACCTAATACGTGCCAATGCTTCTCTATTATGGCTTTTATATCAAAAATGTCATTAGTATAAAATAGGGGTATATTGATGTAAGAACATTTCAGTTGTCCTACCTCCCTGTTCCCATTGCCTATAGAATGGTCTATCGGATCAGAAAAGTATGGTTTGGCTCTGTCATTTCTCATGGTGGACACCTCCACAACAGTATCATTAATAAATTCAACCTGATATTCCCTTTCCACTAATTTATCTGTTAGTCCCAACAACTCATTTCTATACCCAAGCTCTGAGGGATTTAATCTAGAGGCCCTCATAATCTGGCCTCTAACCACGTTGTCAAACACATGTTTAGGATGCATGCTACTCCTGTGAAGGAGGGTGTTCCTATAGCATCCTTTCCTGTGTACTGATGTGTTCACTAGACCATTAGATAACTTTATAACGTTGACATCCAAGTATGAGATGTAATCTCTAGAGTAGCAAATGGTAAATTTCAAATAATCAGTTAGTCCATTTATCTGTTTCTCAAACTCCAATAAAGTGTCCTCATTACCTTCCCAAATCAGGAAAAGGTCATCAACGAAACGCTTATAAAAAACAGCATACTGTTTAAATAATTCTAGTGGGAACAATCTATCTTCCTCCCATCCTGCCATAACCAAGTTGGCGTAGCTATTGGCACACGAGGTGCCCATAGCTACGCCATCATTTTGAATGTACATCTCTCCATTGAAAAAGAATATGTTATTCTCAAGAATGATTTCTAAGAATAAAGCCAGGAGTTCAATAAACTGAGCATCCATTTCAGTATGTTTTCTCAAATAATCTTGGATGCAAACTATTCCTACATCATTGGGGATCACCGTGAATAAACTCTTGACATCAAGTGTCACCAGAAAATATTCTTTCTCACTACCTAATCTAGAGAGAAACTCATATAGATCTAACAAAAAATGTTTGCTGTCTCTCAATATATATAAATTTTCGTTAACAACCTTCCTCAAATGGTACTCCACAAACAGGGAAAAGGGTTCAGTCACCCACCCTCGTCCAGAGACAATAGGTCTCATGGGTGGGTTTTCCATGTTCTTGTGGACCTTGGGTAGGCCCTTAAGTATCGGAATGAGTGGATGATTAACCTTAAGGAATTTGTAAAAGTCTTTCCTTATTAGGTTACTTCTTAGCAAGTCATCAATAGTGTCAAAAACTCTAAAAACTTTCATCATAACCTCATTTATATCTAACTTCGTGTAGGAGTTGTCCATACTCAATAACAAATTCATACTACTCACATAATCCTGTGTGTTCATTATTACAATAGGCCCTCCCTTGTCCGCTGGAGTTATAATAATACTACTGTCAGTCCTTAGTTCATTCAAGGCTCTCGTCTCACAAGCAGTTAGATTCCTTCTCCTGTTATACTTCTTACTCTCATGCTTAGTAGAATAATAGGTGTATAGGTCACTCTCAATCAACCGAGAGAATGTTTCCAAAACTGGGTTCAACTGGGGTATATAAGTACTGACTTGTCTAAAAGTGTCTATAGCCCTATCATTGTCATTGGATCCAAATTCCAGTTTCAACTGCACATTTCTGATAAACATCTTAGTATCAACTATACTATTAGTAAGTTCACTACCCTACTGGGTATAAATGAAAGACCTTTGTTGAGGACCTGTTCCTCATAGGCGTCAATTCTCTGTCTGATAAATTAACGACTATGATTCCCTCCTTTTCCCCACATTTTCTTCAGTGTGGGTCCTGTTTGTTCTGTGCCTATTATTTTCCTTTTTTGTCTCCCCCTGCTCATGGAGCGAGACCTCCCTCTGAACCGGGGGGACTGTATGGGGAAAGGGACCTCCTGTCTAGGTGCTGTGGGGGTAACATCCTTCCCAATACTAGCAGGAGCATTTCTCTTAACATTTGAGTCATTATTTATAGTGTTAAAAGAATTCACCAGACCTTTAACATTACTCGAACCATTACTCCCTGTAGATCCTATTTTCCTATTAGTCTGAATGACCATAGGATAAAGATTGACATTACTATTACATTCAGTTTGATTCACATCTGGGATCACATTATCAGTATTAGGTGCACCATTAATCATAACATCCTTGTCAGGCAATACATCAGTATTATTAAAATCTCCAGTCATATTACCAGTCACTATTGTTTCATGTCTCACTGGCTCCCTCTGTCCTTTAGTGTGGCTGCTAGTAGCAGCATGAGTAGTCACTGTCCTGGGCCAAGTGAAGACATGACCATGTTTAAAATCGATAATGTC
Source organism: Protopterus annectens (assembly GCF_019279795.1). Lineage (NCBI taxonomy): Eukaryota > Metazoa > Chordata > Ceratodontiformes > Protopteridae > Protopterus > Protopterus annectens. The sequence goes on along the minus strand of NC_056743.1, from coordinate 142,368,547 downwards.
TCTCTCAATCTTTGTCTTTTTTTGGTTCAAAAGTCTTCTCTCATACAGTAACACATTGTCCATGAGTCTCTCCAAACCTAATGTTTTCTTAACAGTCTTGTATTTCATACCAATGTCATTATACTTCTCAGTCACTCTAGTCCTGAGTAATTCCTCCTCCGGACCATGATATTCTATTAATAATTTCATGTAGTTGAAACTCATAGGACTGTGCTATTTGCTTGCTCTTTGTACAGTCTGATGAAGCCCTATTGGGGTGAAAGCGCTCACTGATTAAAGGACGTTCTGTTATGCCAAACCGGAGTATCTACTTTATGGTCGAGTAAACAGTGCTCAGTGGAATACTGAACTTTTGGTTTCTTTTTCAAGCCACAGCGTTCCTTATCTGATTTTGGTTTACTTGGTTTTATTTTTGGAACGCTGCTCTTCTTGTGGGGTTTTTTCGTTGTTTGAGATTATTTGCTTAGCATCTCACACGAAGGGCATGGCTTGTATGCATGGAGGTGACGACATCGAACTGGCTTATGCACCGGAAACACTCAGAGACACGGAAAGGAGGTTTGTGGACTGTGTGGCTGGCACCGAGAATGTTTTACTGATGTTTGAGCCTAATGAAGAGCGTGGAACCGAAGGAGTTGATGTGGATGACTTGACTACACTAGCGGATGATCTGGAGTCGTTAGAGGACGATTTCCTGAAGTTGAAGAGGTTGCAGCTGCAACGGCAGCACTTTGAAGCTTGCCTCACCAAACGGATTATACCTAGAGGGTTGCGCGTGTTGAAGATGCCTACCTCAGGTAATAACTTCCCAGAATTACTATTAAAATGGCAGAAGTTAAACATGGAGTTGAGTTTCAACTACATGAAATTATTAATAGAATATCATGGTCCGGAGGAGGAATTACTCAGGACTAGAGTGACTGAGAAGTATAATGACATTGGTGTGAAATACAAGACTGTTAAGAAAACATTAGGTTTGGAGAGACTCATGGACAATGTGTTACTGTATGAGAGAAGACTTTTGAACCAAAAAAAGACAAAGATTGAGAGAGACATTATCGATTTTAAACATGGTCATGTCTTCACTTGGCCCAGGACAGTGACTACTCATGCTGCTACTAGCAGCCACACTAAAGGACAGAGGGAGCCAGTGAGACATGAAACAATAGTGACTGGTAATATGACTGGAGATTTTAATAATACTGATGTATTGCCTGACAAGGATGTTATGATTAATGGTGCACCTAATACTGATAATGTGATCCCAGATGTGAATCAAACTGAATGTAATAGTAATGTCAATCTTTATCCTATGGTCATTCAGACTAATAGGAAAATAGGATCTACAGGGAGTAATGGTTCGAGTAATGTTAAAGGTCTGGTGAATTCTTTTAACACTATAAATAATGACTCAAATGTTAAGAAGAGAAATGCTCCTGCTAGTATTGGGAAGGATGTTACCCCCACAGCACCTAGACAGGAGGTCCCTTTCCCCATACAGTCCCCCCGGTTCAGAGGGAGGTCTCGCTCCATGAGCAGGGGGAGACAAAAAAGGAAAATAATAGGCACAGAACAAACAGGACCCACACTGAAGAAAATGTGGGGAAAAGGAGGGAATCCTTAGTCGTTAATTTATCAGACAGAGAATTGACGGCCTATGAGGAACAGGTCCTCAACAAAGGTCTTTCATTTATACCCAGTAGGGGTAGTGAACTTACTAATAGTATAGTTGATACTAAGATGTTTATCAGAAATGTGCAGTTGAAACTGGAATTTGGATCCAATGACAATGATAGGGCTATAGACACTTTTAGACAAGTCAGTACTTATATACCCCAGTTGAACCCAGTTTTGGAAACATTCTCTCGGTTGATTGAGAGTGACCTATACACCTATTATTCTACTAAGCATGAGAGTAAGAAGTATAACAGGAGAAGGAATCTAACTGCTTGTGAGACGAGAGCCTTGAATGAACTAAGGACTGACAGTAGTATTATTATAACTCCAGCGGACAAGGGAGGGCCTATTGTAATAATGAACACACAGGATTATGTGAGTAGTATGAATTTGTTATTGAGTATGGACAACTCCTACACGAAGTTAGATATAAATGAGGTTATGATGAAAGTTTTTAGAGTTTTTGACACTATTGATGACTTGCTAAGAAGTAACCTAATAAGGAAAGACTTTTACAAATTCCTTAAGGTTAATCATCCACTCATTCCGATACTTAAGGGCCTACCCAAGGTCCACAAGAACATGGAAAACCCACCCATGAGACCTATTGTCTCTGGACGAGGGTGGGTGACTGAACCCTTTTCCCTGTTTGTGGAGTACCATTTGAGGAAGGTTGTTAACGAAAATTTATATATATTGAGAGACAGCAAACATTTTTTGTTAGATCTATATGAGTTTCTCTCTAGATTAGGTAGTGAGAAAGAATATTTTATGGTGACACTTGATGTCAAGAGTTTATTCACGGTGATCCCCAATGATGTAGGAATAGTTTGCATCCAAGATTATTTGAGAAAACATACTGAAATGGATGCTCAGTTTATTGAACTCCTGGCTTTATTCTTAGAAATCATTCTTGAGAATAACATATTCTTTTTCAATGGAGAGATGTACATTCAAAATGATGGCGTAGCTATGGGCACCTCGTGTGCCAATAGCTACGCCAACTTGGTTATGGCAGGATGGGAGGAAGATAGATTGTTCCCACTAGAATTATTTAAACAGTATGCTGTTTTTTATAAGCGTTTCGTTGATGACCTTTTCCTGATTTGGGAAGGTAATGAGGACACTTTATTGGAGTTTGAGAAACAGATAAATGGACTAACTGATTATTTGAAATTTACCATTTGCTACTCTAGAGATTACATCTCATACTTGGATGTCAACGTTATAAAGTTATCTAATGGTCTAGTGAACACATCAGTACACAGGAAAGGATGCTATAGGAACACCCTCCTTCACAGGAGTAGCATGCATCCTAAACATGTGTTTGACAACGTGGTTAGAGGCCAGATTATGAGGGCATCTAGATTAAATCCCTCAGAGCTTGGGTATAGAAATGAGTTGTTGGGACTAACAGATAAATTAGTGGAAAGGGAATATCAGGTTGAATTTATTAATGATACTGTTGTGGAGGTGTCCACCATGAGAAATGACAGAGCCAAACCATACTTTTCTGATCCGATAGACCATTCTATAGGCAATGGGAACAGGGAGGTAGGACAACTGAAATGTTCTTACATCAATATACCCCTATTTTATACTAATGACATTTTTGATATAAAAGCCATAATAGAGAAGCATTGGCACGTATTAGGTGTAGACGAATCCATCAGTAGGCTGGTTGGGGCTAGACCTAGATATTATTATAAGAATAGTTTGAACCTTAAAAGGATCTTATGTCATAGAGACTCTGAATTCAAATATACGAGAAGTGCATTCAACACTGTTCCATGCAATAGTTGTAAACAGTGTGCTTATGTCAATACCAGTACCACGTTTAAACCACCTCTGATGAATAAGGTATATAATTCTTACACTGGTACTACATGCAGGTCTGAACATGTGATTTATTTAGCTATATGTGGTTCCTGCACCATTTTACGTTGGTAAAACCAACAGACAACTTAGAGAAAGGGTGAGGGAGCATTTGTATAGTATTAGGATAGGAGATGATAGGAATGCCCTATCCAGACATTGTAAGGCCAGAGGTCCGTCACATACCTTTAGTTTTTTAGTAATTCAGACTATTGAGTGTAACCCTAGGGGAGGTGATATAGAGAATCTGACTTTGGAGAACGAAACTAGGTGGATTTTAAGGTGGAAAGCTGATTTTCCACCAGGGTTGAATGACAAGGTCAGCCTTCATCCTTTCTGAAGAAAAGGAGATTAAAGGCTTTATTGTAATTCATTTAATCATTTTAGCTATAGGATGGTAGGACTTTTAGGAAGTCATGTTCTGTTTACTGTATATACACATGACAATGGATTAATGGCTTTATACATGAAACATTTTTAGAAGCTTGTTGAATGTGAATATAAGGTATTGTTGCTATGTTTTAGCACCATCTAGTGACCTATGTATTAATTACAGGCTAATATACTGTTTAGATAGGAAATGTATATTTATTTAGATTAGGTTTTAAATATGTCTTTAGATATATTTTGAATATGTTTATACACATATAATGACATTAGCTGTTGAATACATTTTGTTCATGTATTATATATTAGATATTTATATTGTGTAATGTCAATTGATGAAATTTTTATATTTTTTATTTTCTATTTATTATGATCAATTAACTTTTTAATTAGTTAATTAACTTTGGGTATATAGGACTGTGCTATTTGCTTGCTCTTTGTACAGTCTGATGAAGCCCTATTGGGGTGAAAGCGCTCACTGATTAAAGGACGTTCTGTTATGCCAAACCGGAGTATCTACTTTATGGTCGAGTAAACAGTGCTCAGTGGAATACTGAACTTTTGGTTTCTTTTTCAAGCCACAGCGTTCCTTATATGTATGCATGTAACCTAATACAACTACTCTTCTGTTCTGTTCTGTTCAGAAGAGTGGTTGTATTAGGTTATCATGTCCTTAGATCCAAATGTAGATGTACCTCACCCTTTATGAGAAGAATCTATCCCCATTCTGGGAGCAAGTGGTATTTTGGGGTCCTAGGTGGGTTCCCAGAGGACTATGGAACAATATCTCAATGGAATGTTGCATACATCTAACTCTATTCCAGAGAACTGTTCCATAAACCAAGGAACTGACCCTATTTTGGATGTATTAATTACAGAGAGAACTAAAAGAGTAAGTGACCCTTTTGTTGCTGTGGGCCAAACTTTGGGTGTAATTTCTCCCGACAAAAGGGAAATATGTGACAAATTTGAAAAACTGTTGGAGAAAGAAACAAGGACATATTTTAATATTCTGGGTCTACAAAGATATATAGACCTCAAAATTACACCAAGGGGGCTGAGGTTGATTAAGAACCCTAGTTTACCATTTGACTTAAATTGTCCCATAGAGAAGCAGTTTAGGGAGAGATGGATAAATGCTTCTCATAGATGTGTGACTGAATGCTTGTACATTTTAATAGAAAGAGACCTTGTCAAACAAAAAACTAAAGCAAGAACTGACTTCTTTGTCACATACTTTAAGTTCTTCTCTGGGCAGTTCAAATGTGAATATCTTTCTTGAAAAAATTAACAAAAAGCTGTCTGCTTTAGAAACGGATTTGATCGCGTATAAGAAATTAAAGTTAACTAGAGATGTCAATGACTATGAGGGGGGCTATGCCTTTCTCCCATTAACCAATGGGAAGACAAAGGAACAACAACGTTATTGTGTAAATTTTAAAAGTATGCAGGTAACCGTATGCAGACAAAAAACAGAGAAGGGACTTTAAACAGGGACAGGGTAATGGACAACAATACAATAAAAAGTTTAGAAGATAGTGTAACCAAGGTATTTACTGTTACTAATATTGTGTTGAATTTATCAAAATGTATTCTGACTTGGGAACAAGTAACGGTTTTAAATTTTGGCCTTCAGTTTATCCTAACAATTATACTGAGGGCGCATGTAGTTAAACAGGAAAATTTCAGGTTTATTTGCAAACTACACTTGAAATGTTATTTTGCTACGCAAAAAAGTGGTAGTGTAGATGTGAACAGTGATATGCAAACATATAGTGATTCAGATGAAAGCTTTTATTCATGTGAGGATGAAATGTATGTTAATTTAAGCAACAATGATTTAAATGCATATTGCAAAGTGGATGTTTCTGGTATTCCTAATTTAAACAAGTTTATTCCTCCCTTTGAAAATGTACACGTTAAACAGTTTGGTACTATGATAGGTTTTGGGGGTGACAGTATATGTGAAGAAACCTTGAAAAATAAAAAACACATACAGTATCATTTAACCTTTAAAGAATGGCAAGCATTAAAGGAGTTACAAAATAGAAATGATTTAATAATTAAACCAGCCGATAAAGGCAACAAAATAGTAGTATTGAAGGTAGTCCAATACTACAAAATGTGTATGGAACATTTGGAAAATAAAGTATATGAGAAATGTACCATAGAGGTGTATGAACAGGCTTTAACTAAATTTGAAATAATGCTGGACAAATATGTGAGACTGCGATATTTTATTGAAAAGGATGTTAAAAACAGATTATTAGATAGAAATAGTGAGAAAGCCATAATTTTTTGCTTGCCAAAGGTACATAAGAGATTAATTGACCACCCCACACACAGGCAGACATATAATCTCAGCATGTAAATATCTCCGTCATAATATTGGTATAGTACTACACAATATATTACTACCATATGTTCAAAAATCTCCTGTTTACATACAGGATAGTCCTGATTTTCTCAAAAAGATATCCCCTTTAGTTTGGAATGAAAAAAGTACTGGTTGGTACTTGAAGTGAAGAGCTCATACACCTCCATTAGACATGAGGATGGGTTGAAAGCTATTAAATACTTTCTCGGGGATACTCCCTTCACACATTTTGTTTTGGAAATAGTTGAATTTTGTTTAAAGAATAATAATTTTTATTTTTATAATCATATGTATTGACAGAAACAAGGCACGGCAATGGGGGCAGTATTTGCCCCCATGTATGCCAATATGTTTGCCATTTTTTGAAGTCACATTTTTATGGAAGTTAATTTTTATTTTCATTATATTGATGATTTAATTTTTGTGTGTGAGGAAGGTTGGAATGAAATAGAACGATTTGTAAGTGAATTACATAAAAATCCTTTTAGCCTTTCTTTTGATGGTTTACAGAAAGGTAGAAAAGTGGTTTATTTGGATTTAACTTTAGAAGGTAAGGAGAACGGTAATGTTATAACTAACATACATAGGAAGTTCGAGGATGGAATGGTGATGTTATAACTAACATACACAGGAAGTTCGAGGATGGAATGGTGATGTTATAACTAACATACACAGGAAGTTCGAGGATGGAATGGTGATGTTATAACTAACATACACAGGAAGTTCGAGGATGGAATGGTGATGTTATAACTGACATACACAGGAAGTTCGAGGATGGAATGGTGATGTTATAACTAACATACACAGGAAGTTCGAGGAAGGAATGGTGATGTTATAACTAACATACACAGGAAGTTCAAGGATGGAATGGTGATGTTATAACTAACGTACACAGGAAGTTCGAGGATGGAACGGTAATGTTATAACTAACATACACAGGAAGTTCGAGGATGGAATGGTGATGTTATAACTAACATACACAGGAAGTTCGAGGATGGAATGGTGATGTTATAACTAACATACACAGGAAGTTCGAGGATGGAATGGTGATGTTATAACTAACATACACAGGAAGTTCGAGGATGGAATGGTGATGTTATAACATACACAGGAAGTTCGAGGATGGAATGGTAATGTTATAATTAACATACACAGGAAGTTCGAGGATGGAATTGTAATGTTATAACTAACGTACACATGAAGTTCAAGGATGGAATGGTGATGTTATAACTAACATAGACAGGAAGTTCGAGGATGGAATAGTAATGTTATAACTAACATACACAGGAAGTTCGAGGATGGAATGGTATTGTTATAACTAACATACACAGGAAGTTCGAGGATGGAATGGTAATGTTATAACTAACATACACAAGAAGTTCAAGGATGGAATGGTAATGTTATAACTAACATACACAGGAAGTTCGAGGATGGAATGGTGATGTTATAACTAACTTACACAGGAAGTTCGAGGACGGAATGGTAATGTTATAATTAACATACACAGGAAGTTTGAGGATGGAATAGTAATGTTATAACTAACATACACAGGAAGTTCGAGGACGGAATGGTAATGTTATAACTAACATACACAGGAAGTTCGAGGATGGAATGGTGATGTTATAATTAACGTACACATGAAGTTCGAGGATGGAATGGTAATTTTATAACTAACGTACACAGGAAGTTCGAGGATGGAATGGTGATGTTATAACTAACATACACAGGAAGTTCGAGGATGGAATAGTAATGTTATAACTAACATACACAGGAAGTTCGAGGATGGAATGGTAATGTTATAACTAACATACACAGGAAGTTCGAGGATGGAATGGTAATGTTATAACTAACGTACACAGGAAGTTCGAGGATGGAATGGTGATGTTATAACTAACGTACACAGGAAGTTCGAGGATGGAATGGTGATGTTATAACTAACGTACACAGGAAGTTCGAGGATGGAATCATAATGTTATAACTAACGTACACAGGAAGTTCGAGGATGGAATGGTAATGTTATAACTAACGTACACAGGAAGTTCGAGGATGGAATGGTGATGTTATAACTAACATACACAGGAAGTTCGAGGATGGAATGGTGATGTTATAACTAACATACACAGGAAGTTCGAGGATGGAATGGTGATGTTATAACTAACATACACAGGAAGTTCAAGGATGGAATGGTGATGTTATAATTAACATACACAGGAAGTTCGAGGATGGAATGGTGATGTTATAACTAATGTACACAGGAAGTTCGAGGATGGAATGGTGATGTTATAACTAACATACACAGGAAGTTCACGGATGGAATGGTGATGTTATAACTAACATACACAGGAAGTTCACGGATGGAATGGTGATGTTATAACTAACATATACAGGAAGTTCGAGGATGGAATGGTAATGTTATAACTAACGAACACAGGAAGTTCGAGGATGGAATGGTAATGTTATAACTAACGTACACAGGAAGTTCGAGGATGGAATGGTGATGTTATAACTAACATACACAGGAAGTTCGAGGATGGAATGATGATGTTATAACTAACATACACAGGAAGTTCGAGGATGGAATGGTGATGTTATAACTAACATACACAGGAAGTTCGAGGTTGGAACGGTAATGTTATAACTAACATACACAGGAAGTTCGAGGACGGAACGGTAATGTTATAACTAACATACACAGGAAGTTCGAGGATGGAACGCTAATGTTATAACTAACATACACAGGAAGTTCAAGGATGGAACGGTAATGTTATAACTAACATACACAGGAAGTTCGAGGATGGAACGGTGATGTTATAACTAACATACACAGGAAGTTCGAGGATGGAATGGTAATGTTATAACTAACATACACAGGAAGTTCGAGGATGGAATGGTGATGTTATAACTAACATACACAGGAAGTTCGAGGATGGAATGGCGATGTTATGACTAACATACACAGGAAGTTCGAGGATGGAATGGTAATGTTATAACTAACATACACAGGAAGTTCAAGGATGGAACGGTAATGTTATAACTAACATACACAGGAAGTTTGAGGATGGAAGGGTGATGTTATAACTAACATACACAGGAAGTTCGAGGATGAAATGGTGATGTTATAACTAACATACACAGGAAGTTCGAGGATGGAACGGTAATGCTATAACTAACATACACAGGAAGTTCGAGGATGGAACGGTGATGTTATAACTAACATACACAGGAAGTTTGAGGATGGAATGGTGATGTTATAACTAACATGCACAGGAAGTTCGAGGATGGAATGGTAATGTTATAACTAACATACACAGGAAGTTCGAGGATGGAACGGTGATGTTATAACTAACATACACAAGAAGTTCGAGGATGGAACGGTAATGTTATAACTAACATACACAGGAAGTTCAAGGATGGAATGGTGATGTTATAACTAACATACACAGGAAGTTCGAGGATGGAATGGTAATGTTATAACTAACATACACAGGAAGTTCGAGGATGGAATGGTGATGTTATAATTAACATACACAGGAAGTTCGAGGATGGAATGGTGATGTTATAACTAACATACACAGGAAGTTCGAGGATGGAATGGTGATGTTATAACTAACATACACAGGAAGTTCGAGGATGGAATGGTAATGTTATAACTAACGTACACAGGAAGTTCAAGGATGGAATGGTGATGTTATAACTAACATACACAGGAAGTTCGAGGATGGAATAGTAATGTTATAACTAACATACACAGGAAGTTCGAGGATGGAACGGTGATGTTATAACTAACATACACAAGAAGTTCGAGGATGGAATGGTAATGTTATAACTAACATACACAGGAAGTTCAAGGATGGAACGGTAATGTTATAACTAACATACACAGGAAGTTCGAGGATGGAATGGTAATGTTATAACTAACATACACAAGATGTTCGAGGATGGAATGGTGATGTTATAACTAACATACACAAGAAGTTCGAGGATGGAACGGTAATGTTATAACTAACATACACAGGAAGTTCGATGATAGAACGGTAATGTTATAACTAACATACACAGGAAGTTCGATGATGGAATGGTGATGTTATAACTAACATACACAGGAAGTTCGAGGATGGAATGGTGATGTTATAACTAACACACACAGGAAGTTCGAGGATGGAATGGTGATGTTATAACTAACATACACAGGAAGTTCGAGGATGGAAGGGTGATGTTATAACTAACATACACTGGAAGTTCGAGGATGGAAGGGTGATGTTATAACTAACATACACAGGAAGTTCGATGATGGAATGGTGATGTTATAACTAACATACACAGGAAGTTCGAGGATGGAATGGTAATGTTATAACTAACATACACAGGAAGTTCGAGGATGGAATGGTGATGTTATAACTAACATACACAGGAAGTTCGAGGATGGAATGGTGATGTTATAACTAAGATACACAGGAAGTTCGAGGATGGAACGGTAATGTTATAACTAACATACACAGGAAGTTCGAGGATGATAGTCAGTATCTTTATGCAAGTAGCTGTCACCCTCCTCATGTCATGGATGCCTTGCCATACAGGGAATTATTTAGGTTATCTAAGTTATGTAATGATGAAGTTAATTTAGAAAAAGAGATGGAACAAACAGTGAACATGTTTAAAAGAAGGGGATATGATTTAAAGTCTATAGAGACAGCTAAAAATGAAGTTTTAGAGGGAAGATATGGGAATAGAAGGAAGAAAATAAGGACAGGAGATTGTCGAAGCAATATTATGAAAGACCAATAAGCAAAGGATTCCATACATTATGTCTCTGTTTATAATATTACAAGTAGGGTATTAGTGGACATGATTAAATATTTTTGGGAATATCTGTTGCCGGATACATGTTTGTCCACTATTTTACCAAAAAGCCCTAATTTTCATTTAAGACAGGTAAAAATATAAGGGACATGGTAGTTTATGACAGCTTCGTTAGACCTGTAGTAAATACTGGTAGGCCTTTATTGCAATATGGCACTTTGCAGTATAATAAATTTAGCATGTGTTCACATGTTATTAATACACTAAACAAAAATCAATGAAGTTAAATTTAGGTCAGGGGGGATATACACATGTGAAAGTAAAGGGGTGATATATGCACTGAAATGCCCTTGTGAATTATATTACATAAGGGAAACTGAGAAAATTCAGGACTAGATTTATGGAACATTTGAGGGATGTGAAAATTCAAAGGGAAGTGAAAATAATATCCTCACATTTTAAAAAATGTAATCGCGAAAGTTTGTTATATGGTACCATTTTAGAAAAGGTTGAGTGTATTGAGAAGAATGAAAATGTATTAAAACAAAAATTGATGTTTAAGGAAAGCATATATATTTTAAAATATAAAACTTTGGTGCCCAGAGGCTTCAATAATGAGCTGAATTGGAAGTGTTTGCTTTAAATGAATAATTTTAAGTAAATTGATTAATTGTTTAATTAATTGAATGTAATTTATGGATGTATAAGAAAGGTGTGTTTTTTGTACTTGTGTTATTCTTTGAAAGTGGTTACACTGAGGCGCTAGAATAAATTTTTGCATTTTACTATATGGTCTTTTGTTTTCCTGGAGTTTTCCATTGTGAGTAGAACTGCTGATGCATTTGAAACATTTGGACAATAGTTGCTGTAATATGTATGCATGTAGTAGTATCAGCGCTAGACAGGCATATGTATGCAAGCAGTAGGATCGATTTAGTGGTCTACTACTTGCCATTTTGATCATATGGCAACAATCAGGTGAGCTGGAATCCAAGGGCATGTGAACTCCTGCAGAAGATCACAGAAGACATTGGCAAGGAAGGCAGGAAAGAAACATTAATAAAGACAATGCAAAGCATGCAAACAAGGAAGCAGGAAGGGAATGCTAGAGAAGCAAGGGTCTGCAGTGCAGTGGAAATAAAGATAAAAAGATAGGAAGATAACCGGAAAGGAGCTTAAGAAACATAGTGGTTATTGGAGGTGCACTGCCTTGAAGAGCATTATCTTTAGTTTTGATCTGATGAACCAGTATATATGCAGAACACAAAAATGAAACAACAGAAATATACAGCAAGGGTTCTTTGTTAATCTGCAGGTTGTTTTATATTCTAGATAGTACACTGAAAGCCTGTATGTCTACTAAAAGAACATAGTTTGATTAAGTGAATGCATCACTGACCTGTGTGACTGATTACATCACAGATGAAATATAAACTCTCAAAAGACAGTGGAACCCTTTTCAAACTAGCATCAGAATTCTAATCTCAGAACTGTCTTTTATAAACCATGAATGAAAAGGTGTGTAACAGTTTTGTTAATAATACATTTCAGAGGTAAATGAGGCATTTCTTTTGGTTTCCTGCTTCACTGGTCCATTCATCAGCTTGCACCAAATTAATTGTTCGTTCCCATTAATGCAGCTGAATTCCGTGTGCA